>NW_012156448.1:30942-46499 GCF_000151545.1 Saprolegnia parasitica CBS 223.65
GCGACGCCGATGACATCAGCCTCTTTGGCGAGGCCTCGACCACAGCGCGCACGGGCAGCGGCAGCAGCGTGGTCTCGGCCGAGACCGTCGCCGCCGCCTCGGCGGCCGCCGCGGCCGCGGCCTCGGGCATGTTTGGCTTGATGAAGAAGGCGCAGAGCGCAGCAACGTACGCGGCCAAGGAAGGCTCGGCGAAAGCGGTTGTCTGGAAGAACAAGGCCATGGACGCGGCCGACATGGACGCGCTGCAGCGCCGCCTCAACCTGGCGCTCGACCCGCACGCGCCCATTGACGTCAACGCGCTCAACTTTACATATGTCACAGAGAACCTCGTCGCGATGGGCTTTCCGACCAAAGGCCAATGCAACCGAGGTCCGATCCGGGACAACCCGATCGACGCGGTCGCCAGCGTCCTCAACAGCAAGCACAAGGGCCACTACATGATCTGGAACCTCTCCGGTGCGTCTACGATTGATGGATCATAGTGTACAACTTATACACTTGTCGCGTAGAGGAAGGCTACGACTACAACTACTTTGACAACCAAGTGCTCGAATTTTACTTTCCGGGCCACCCCGCGCCGCCACTCGGGCTCCTCTTCAAGATTTGCGCCTCGATCGAGAGCTGGAGCAACGCAGACGACAAGAACCTGGCTGTCGTGCACTGCCTCACGGGCAAGGGCCGGACGGGTACCGTGCTGGCGTGCTACCTGGCGTGGATTGGGCGCTTTGCGTCGCCCATGGAGGCCCTCGAGTTTGTCGGCGACGCCCGGCGGACGCCGGTTGAGAAGCTCACGATTCCGTCGCAGCGTCGGTACATCCAGTACTTTACCAACGTCCTGGACGGCGTCAAGCCGCGCTCGATGCCACTCCTCTTGCGCCGCGTCATTATCAACTCGATTCCCGTCTTTGGCGCCCGAACCACGGTCGACGACGACGGGACCGAGGTGACGGAAGAGGGCTGCTGCCCGTACGTGCAGATCTTCAAGGGCGGCAAGCTCGTCTTTACGACCACGTGGCGCGATGCACAGGAAGGCACGGGCGTCCGCTGGGCGAGCACGTCGGACGGCTCGGTCTCGTTCAACGTCGACTGCATGCTGCAAGGCGACGTCCTCGTACGCTGCCGCCACCTCACGGACGCCGGCCAGCGCGTCTCGATGTTTCGCGCTGCGTTTCACACGGGCTACATCCCCATGGGCATCCTCCGGTATGGCTTTTGTTTTGCATCGACCGATGCTGATGGTGGTGGTAGGCTCACCAAGGCGCAGCTCGACGGCGCGTGCTCGACGGCGCGTGCCAAGACCCGCGTTTCGACAAGGATTTCTTTGTCGACCTGATTTTTGCGCCCGTGCAGGACGCGCCCGCCGCCGTCGGGTCACCGAAGAGCGAAGGCGTGACCATTTCGCAGGAAGATCGCGAGGCGTACGATGTCATGCTCTCGAAGGATGAGAAGTTTTGGGACGAGATCGCTGCGCGCAAGGAGCGCCTGCGAGCGCACGCCAAAGCCTCGAGCAGCAAGAAGCCGCCGTCGACCTTTAGCATTGTGAGCTCGGAAGACGACATTCACATTGAGAAGGAAACCTTGTACCGCAAGAGCAGCTGGGACGACGCGAAGGACATGGATCTCCTCGCCGAACTGCAGTCGACGCTCGTGGCGCCGATGCGATCGCATGCGCACCTGGACGACAACCTCGACGACATGAAGCAGCTCGAGAAGGAACTGGGTCTCGCCCCGTTCTTGCCGTCGCCCACGTCGTCGCTCAAGTCAACGACTGTCGAGCCGCCGTCGGCGACCAGCAGCGCGATGGCGGCGCTGGACGTGCAGGAGCTGCTCCAAGACGACTTTAGCGATCTCGCGCTCTCGCCGCCAAAGGTCGCGACCTCGACCGACTTTGACTTCGAGGACGACGAGTTTGCCGAGCTCGAGCAGTACTTGAGCACGCTTGGGCCCAAGGGCGACGCCATCGACGACGACGCCAAGGCCGACCCCAAGGTTTAGACGTATCGCTACTCTTTAAAACGAGATATGTATACCTATCTATCCACTCGGCGGCGTCGGCTTGCCCTGCTACTCGTAGTACCGACATGGACATGGGATGAGGATGCACAGTACAGACAGAGGACCAAGAACGCGGTGCTTGAATCGGTTCATGGGACCTGCCACGGGTACACATGGGGGTAGGGTATGATGATGCACGGGTGCGACGGAAGGTAGACAACGTTAAATCAAGATGTTTAAATAAGAGGCGATTACTACCCAAAGGTAAACTCGCCGAGGACCGGGTAGTGGTCCGAGAGGTCCATAACGAGCGTCTCGCGGTCGTTGTTGCGCACGTCGGGCCAGCCGTCGAGCGCTTTCAACGGCAGAACGCGCGCGGTCGCAGCGTGCGGCTCCCGATGGCCGCTGCTGTACATGACGTAGTCGAGTCGTTCTTGCTTGCCGCCCGAGCTAATGCCGCTGGACGCGAGCACATTGGTGAACGGATCAAAGCTGAACGGGCTGCTCCCCTCGGCGAGGTCCGCGTCGCGGGCGTGGAGGCGCTCGAGCATCTCGTCAAACTCGTTGGGTTCAGCGAGCATCTTGTCAATGTTGAAGTCGCCTGCAAAGAGGAGTGCGTCGCGCTTCGGAAGCATCTTGGCATCGAGCCACGTCATCATCATGGCCATCTGCTTCTTCCGCGTGGCCACGGCGCCAGGCGACTCCCACGCTTGGAGGTGCGTCCCGACAATGTGGATGACTTCGCCGCCCTTGTGGAGCTCAAAGTAGATGGCCGCCTTGTCGGCCGCCTTGTCATCGCCGAGCGACGTGCCGCCAAAGAGCAGCTCGTCGTACGCGGCGATCGGGTATCGGCTCATGGCAAAGACGCCGCTCATGAGCGCCTTCATGTTGCTGCGCTCGCCGGCCACGCGCGTCTCGTAGAGATACCCGAGTTGCTTCATGCCGGACGCGAGCAACGCTTTCGCCTCGACGTCAAAGGCTTCGCAAAACACGATGACGTCCGGGAGGTTGGTCGTCGACGCGGCGAGTGCTTTTGGAATTGCGAGCGCGCGCTGCGTCTTGTAGGCAGACACGTTGACGAACGTCGTGACGATCGGCGGCATGAGCCAGACGTTGTAGACGGCGACGCGGACCGTCACGGAGCGCGGCATCGGACGCGCGACCGTCATGGCAATGTCGTCGTTGGCCATGCACGGGTGGTTGTAGATGCCGAGCTTGAAGATGGCCGGACTGCCATCGGTCGTCACGTAGTCCTTGTGGATTGCAATGAGATCGTGGTACCATGGACTCGCCGCGTCGGCCACTTGGAGGCACAGAGGACTGCCGCACACGACCGGGCCGCGGTAGCCCAGCGGCGAGACGCACTTGAAGACCGTGCCTTTGCCGCTACTGTCGGCCGTGAGGTACCCCCGCTTCGAGTCGGACGGCACCGTGATGCGCACGTACTGGTGCTTGTGCACGTTGAGCAAGCGGACGCAGTCGCCATACTGCACGGGCCGCGACGGGCTCGAAAACGCCTCGGCAATCTGGATGCGGAATTCATCGTACTTCGCCGCCTCCTTGCGGGATGTGCCAAGCGAGTACGTTTTACTCAGATGGTGCTTGCCGAGGGAGCCGAGCGCTCCGATGGTAATCCCAATCGGGCCCGAGAGAAAGGTGATGCCGGCAGCCACGGCGGCCACAGCGCCGACGCGCTGCGAGCCGGACCACGCACTGCGTTTATGGAGCCCGATGACGAGGCCGGCGTGCGCCCGGAGCGAGATCGACTGGCCGTAGAGGACGACCGACGGACAGTCGGAGGTGGTCTTGACGACGCGGGACGGCGGCGGCAGCGTGTGCAGGGACCGGTCGTGCAGGGCTTTGAGCGCGATGGGATCCAACGCCGAGAGGTTGGCGCTTGTCTGTGTCCCGAGGCTAAACGTTGACGCGAGCTGCTTGTCGTTGCCACGCTTCCGAAAGGCCGTCGTGTCGCTTGCACGCCGGGGCAGCGAGGTCGGCTGCGACGTTAGAGACGCCGACGACGACGATGTCGAGGCGGTCGACGGCAGCGACGAGAGGCTGATCGTCGCCGACGATGCGCTGCCAACGTCGTTGACGGACGACGACGTCGAGTCGGTCGACGAGAGGGGCGAGACCGCGTCGAGGTCGAGCTGCGTGAGCGACGACGTGGGCATCACGTCTTGGTCTCGAAAGTCAAAGAAGGCCCGAAAGATGGGGCTACGTAGCGTGTGTTGAGATTGAGATTGGCTCACGAGCGCGGGATGGATCACCTCGTGTGCACGTCGTGGAGCTCGAGGAGCCGGTGCAAGTACGCGTTGAGTTTGAGCTTGAGGCGCCGCGCGGCTTGGACGCAGCGCGTTTCCTGGCTCCACGCCCACTCGACCCGCGCCTGCTTGGGGAAGACGGCGCTTTGTCGGTCCAGCTTGCGGCCAAACCTAGAGGTCGTCGTCATGAGCGGTCAGTCGCCTACGCGTCGTCATGTACGTCTTGTGCAGCGTCGCGTGGAGGTCGCTGAACTCGCGGTAGCTGCGGCGGACGGTCCACTGCTTGTGCGCGTCCGGGAACGAGAGGTGGACCTCGTAGTAGACCTTGAAGCCGCCGCGGACCTGCGCGATCTGGGCGCCGACGACGCCGATCTCGGCGTTGGCGCAGCTCCACATCTTTGTCAATCCGGACAATGGCTTGATGCCACGGACGCCGTTGGGGGCCGCCTATACCACATGGCAGGGCTGTCCGTTGGCAGCTGGTGACAAATATAAATAAATTGCACACCTCGACCGGCGGGTCATCGTCGCCGCAGAGGGCCATGATGGTGGCGCTCGAGACGACGCTGCCATGGTACGCGTCGTCTTGGTCGCAGCTTTGCATGCTTCTGTACGTGGCTGGCTGGCAGGCGTAGGAGGGATAGCCCTCGATGAATGGCACCTCGCCCTGAAACTCAAAGGCGTATGGCACCGTGCTCTCAATGGGCTCTTCCAGGAGACACTGGAAGGCAGCGTGGTCGTCGTCGGGGCTTGGCGCGTGGCGAAGTGACGAGGACGGGCCGTGCGACAGCGGCGCAACTCAACGAAATGGCTCCGAATCTACCGAGATTTCCGGCTCATTTTACCGCGACGGTTTTTTTGCGAAGATGGTAATCGGTATACAAAACATAGGGTATTTTTATTCCAAACCACCGAAATTGAACCGGATTTCGGCGAACGGATCTCGAGATTCTAAAAACATCACGTCATTCGATACAAATCGCAAGATAACATAAAACATTTCCAATCTAGGACACGCGCGTGAGTACACGCGTGTGTATCATCCCGTACACATACCGTAAGAAGTCGCCGATTTGACGGTATTTCTCCCATAACGTCGCCGCCGAGACGACGCCGCTCGTAGCGATGAAGAGATGCTGCATCCAGTGTCGCCAAGCGAGAGCGACTGCTGCAAGAAGAACGTTTATACCGGCCGAGGAGCGCGAAGAAGCTCCGACCATCATTGCACACGTCTGTCGCAGGTCCAAGCTCCGCCACCTGGGTTACCTATTCTGTTTTGCGCTGACAAGACGACGGATTATGCTAGCCACGCAACGCGCATGGTTGCCGTCAACACGATGGGTGCATGACGCAGAGCGACGGCTTCGTCATCGTTGCGTCCACGCTCGCAGCGGGTCTTTGCACCCGCGTGGGTGGGAAGCTATGGACGCCGTTCCGTGCTTCTTCTATAGATGGGCGCTCGGCGTCTCGGCGCCTGCTACTAGTACATTATACCATGCAGTAGGAAAGGGGGATCGGGTGCGACGCGACATGTTTTCCTCTCACGCCTGCCAAGGGTATGACGCCGTCGTTGCGTTGTATTGGCTCCCATCCACATCCGGCGGCGTCCTCGATACCACCGATGTATTCACCACGCAAACTGGCCACGACGACGCAGTGTTGGTTATATCATGACGCACACCAATACTCTTGCCATTGGCATTTCCGACTTCGTTAGGCGTCCTGTAACCGTTTGTGTAGACTTTGCCGTTTCAACAGCGTGCCACGTCATCAAGTTGAAGTTTGGACGAAGATCTGGCTGGGAAGTGGATACCGACGCAGGTTTGAATCCATTGACGTTGAATATGACATCATTGCGCAGACCACGGGCGCTGGTCTTTGCAAGATGTACACTGTACCGTCAAGCGTACCTTGATAACGCCACTGCTTGGCAAGAACGCTCTCCGAGTAGCCTTCACAAAAGCATTGGCGCGCCCATCGAATCTTCAGCCACGTACTTCAAGAAGCGTCAGTTCTTCATTCAAAGACTTCAAGAAATCGATGAATCAAGACCCCACATCTTCTCAAGGAGCAGGAGGATCGAACGTCGTCCAGAGAGCAGTACTTATACGTCGCTCGAATCTGGCGCGAATCTAGTCGCTGAGTGGACACGAGGCCAAAGAAGCGTCTGCCACGCACACGTTGAAGACGTTGATGCTTGCAGTTCTTCAAGAAACGGCCTGTGGACCCATCGTTTCGTACTCGAAGCAGAATTGACGAGGACCATTTTGCTGATTGCTTGAAATATTTCTAGTGTACACCGTTGTCTATGCATCGGGGCGCGAGGCGCTACGGGCGTAAAACTGGCTCTGGGAGGCCTTGAGCGACTGCTCCATGAGCAACGAGAGGTCGTGCATGGTGCTCGTAGCCTCCCGGCGGGTGCTCCGACTCGCACCGAGCCCTTCGTACGACGACCGCTGGTGCGTCGACTGCCGTAACCTCTCGCCGCTCTCGACACCAGTGGACGACGACGACTTTAGCTTGAGCGATACCATCTACACGGACGTCACATCGCTGTCATTTGATACTAGCTCGACACACCTCTTCCATGACGCGCTGGAGCTTTTGCTTCGCACCGTGGTACCGCTTGGCCATGGCCTCCAACTCGGTTTTAAAGTCCGATTCCTACTTGCACGTCAGCGTCGCCTTCGTGATGCAAGCGGGTACTTGTTGGCCGAGGACACTGCGCAGCCGCTGGTGCTTGCGCTCTTGCGCGTCGACTTCCTTCTCGAGCTCTTGCAGCCGCGCCTACGCGCCACGCATGAGATGCTCCGATGCCACTTGGTAGCGCTACGTCGTGGTTGTGCCGGACCGAGTCGAGCTCTCGGCTGTGGCCCACCTACTTTGACGTCGGCCAATGCGTATGTCGACGCATGCCGTACTTTGAGCCGATCGAGGTCGATGGAGTGCTGCTGAAACGCTTCGTCGAGCTGCGTCGTGAGCGAGTGTTCGAGCGTTTGCCGGTCGCGCGCGAGGCGCTCCGCGTACCCTTTGGCGTCGTCCCGCTCCTGCGCAAGGCGCTCGATGAGCGTGCGCGCGCTCGCATACTTGGCCTTGGCGGCGTCGTACTTTTCACGCAGATGGGCCATTTCCTGTGTGAGCGCTTGGATTCTTTCTTTGGCGCTTGCAAGCTCGGTCGCCAGTGGCGCTGCCATCCCGAGCACAGAGTCGCTGCCATACTCTACGTCCACCGCCTTGGATTCACCGACGACTCGATACGAAGAAGATACCGGTCGACGACGTCGTGCGGCGAAGCACCAGCGGCGCCTTCTCTCGCTCGTCCTTGAATGGTTTGATGGCTGCCTCGACGGCCGCCGATTGGCGCTCCTGGATCGCGCGCTCAAGGCGATCTCCGAACGCGAGCAGTGTGTGCTTGAAGACAAGTGTCTCCATATGACACATATCGGGCGGAAGCGACGATGATATCGATGGCGCGACGCGTGTGCTTAGAAGGGCGAGCGCGTCGCATGCGTGCTCCAGCTTCGACTCCGACGTCTGTAGCTGGGTTTGAACCGCCGCCATCGCCCGCGTCGCGGTCTCGAGCTTGGCGTCCAGCGCCTCGATCGCCGCGTCTTTGGTGGTGGCAGCGGCGGCCGCCGCGTCGCGATCGTTGGCGCGTTCCTGTTGCTCGTGCGCGAGCTGCTTTTGCAGCGCGTCATTTTCGCGGGTGGCATCCCGGAGCTGCGCGTGCAGTGTCGCTAGCTGCGTCTCCTTCTCGGCCAGCGCGCCACGCACCTCCAGGCTCTTGTAAGCCCATCATTGTTACAAGGTGAGGTCCTGTACCTCTTGCGTCGTGACGGCGAGCGCATCGCATTTCGCCGACCAGGACGCGTCCAGTGCTGCTCGCTGCGCCTCGAGCTGGCCCGCGATCGTTGCTTGGTGCGTTACGTCCAGCGCACGCAGCGCTGCGGCGTGGTCTGCATGAAGTGCCGCCACGCGCCGGTCGACATCGAGGGCGGTGTGCCGACGCCACTGTGCTTGGGCGTCACCCAGCGTCTTGCGCAAGAGCGTCATCGAGTCGGTCAAGTACCGCCGCTCTTCGTCTAGCTCGTGCTCCAGCGCCCGCTTCGTGGCCAAGTAGTCCATGCGCATCGTATGCACGTGGAGCTTGGCCTTCTCGAGGAGCCGCTGGCGCTGCTGCTGCTTGTCCGACTGCGACAGCGCCATCTACATCCTTCGTGAAGCCTATGTATTGCATTGACGCTGGCTCCGTACCTCGTGTTGCACCGACTGCCAGCGGGCTTGCGCGTCTTCCAGCGTCTGGATGGTCGCGCGGGCGTCGTCGTATTTGGTTTTGAGTTTGGCGATCTTGGCCTGCGCGTCGCCGAGGTCACTCTTTGCCGCGCTGAGCTGCGCGCTAAGCGATGTGGCTGCGTCCGCGGACGCCCGCGCTGCGACTTGAGCCGACTGGAGCTCGTCCCGAAGTGAGCTCTGCGCCGCCGCCTCGGCCGCGAGCTGTGATTGCAGGCGGTCCATCTGCGCGCGTTGCTCTTGCTGCAGCACGCTCAGCGTACTCTGTTCACGCGCTTCGAGGCGCGCCAAGTTGACTTGAAGCAGCTCGATGGTCGCTGCCTTCTCTTGCAGCATCGACGCAGCGTTCGCGTCGCGCTCGGCGGCCGCGGCTTGCAGCGATGCGTTGGCGCGCTCGAGCGTCTGGATCGTGTGCGTGGCGCCTTGGACGACCTCCTTGACGCGCGTGTACTTGTCCTATATCATCGTTACACCCGACGCGAGCTCCAAAGCGTACCTGGAGCGCCGCGAGCTCGGCCGTGAGCGCAGCCACTTGCTCGTGGCCCGACGCATCGGCGACAGCCATCGATTGGTGCGATGCCTCTAGCTGCGTCTTGAGGTCGCGCTCTCGGTCTTGGTACTCGTGCACGAGCTGCTTGAGCCGTCCGAGGTGCACCGCGGCTTCGTCCAGCCTACCGCATGGGATACGAATGGCATGTACCGCAGATGCAGACGCACCGCTGGAGCAGCAATGTCTTGGCTTGCCGCTCGTCTTCGAGGGAACCGGCCCACTGCACGTTGTGCTTTCGCTCCAGTACGAGGGCATTGGTCGCTTCGGTCTTTTCCAGCTGCGCCGTGCGGAGCTCGTCGTGCGCGGCCGCCAACTCGTGCCGGAGGTCGGCGATCGCGGCCTCGATGGCTTGCTGCTGCTGTCGATGCCACTCTTCTTTGACTTTGGCCTGCGCCGACTCGAACTTGAGCGTGAGCTGCGCCGTGATCTTGTCGATCTCGGCCTTGTGCTCGGCCAATGGCACGTAGCTACCCGGTAGCGTCTTGGCGGCTTCGGCGACCTTGGAGCTAGTGGACTTTAATGCATGTTTACGGTCGGAAAGGACGTACGTGGTGTGGGCCGACGTGGCTGCGAGCCGCGCGACGTCTTGCCGCATGCGCTGGAGTTGCGACGCCTCTTCGTGCTTGGAGTGCAGTCGCTGTGTCTCTTCCATCGCGCGCGTGCGTGCCGACGTGAGCTCGCTATGCAGGGACGCCATGGACGCTTCGTACTTGGACTTGAGTCCATCGAGCATTTGCTCGTGCTTCTTCATCGCGTCTTCCTGCCATTTGAGGCGCTTCTCCGCGGCCGCGTCGCGCTTGGCCGACTCCTGCGTGTGCGAGAGCGACGTCTGCAGCGACGCCAGCTTGACGTCGGCCATGCGCTTGTACGAAGCAAACTGTTCTTGGATCGACTCGCGCGCTTTTCGCTCGGCGGCCAACGCGCCTTGGCCTTCCCTGGCGACGGCCGCGACCTCTTGTTCGAGCTGCGCAATCCGCTTCGTGAGCGTCACCTTGGTCTCGGTGCGGCCCACGTCCAGATCGGCGATTTGAGCTTCGAGCGTCTGTATCTCGTGCATGGCCGCGCGCAACGCCGCTTCTCGTTCGGTGAGGCGTCCTTCGAGCGAGTCAAAGTCCTTGCGCCACCGATTGGCGTCGGCCTCGGCGTTGGTCCTAGCTTGGTGCAGCTCGGCGACGACGCGACCGACTTCCTTCTCGTGCGAGAGCACGAGGAGCTCCTTCTCGTGCACTTGTTCTTGAAGAAGAAGCTCGATTTGGTCGCCGACCGACTCGTACTTGCGGCGCCACGTCGCAGTCTCGGCGGTCGCTGTTGCGAGCGCTTTCTGGAGGTGCTGGACCTCGTCGGACGCGGCTTGTAGCCGTGGTGCCAACGATGCGCTGGCCTCCTTGGCTTGCGCGACCGCGAGGGTTTGTTCTTGTAGCTGCAAAGCCAATGCAGAGCACTCGCGGCGCTCGTTTGTCTTGTCGGCCTCGAGCATCTATAGAGACAGTGTGGTGAAGCACAATGAAAGACCGAAGGAGCTTTACACTGAGCTTGGCCTGCAGATCCTGGATCGTCTCGGTTAGCTTGGACTCGGTCTGGCCGTAGAACGACTGGTCCTTGGCGTATAGCGCTTGCATGCGCACGTAGTCTTGCTGCATGGCGAGGAACGTGTGCTTCTCGCGGGCCCACTCGGTCGACGCCGACGTGAGGCGCTCGACCTGCTCGATGAGCGCGTTGTTCTCGTCGCGGAGATGTCGAACCTCGCCTTCGAGGTCGTCTTTGTCGCGCAGCGTGGTCGTGTACCTGGTTTGGAGGCCCTCGACCTGGTCGACGACCTTGTGGAGTTCGTCCAGCAGCGCCTTCTTTTGGCTCTCGGCAACGGCTCTGGCGCTTACGCTTTCCTTGAGCGCCGCATCCTTCTTGGCGAGCTTCTCGGCGAGGCCCTTGATAAAGCCCTCCTTCTCGTCGGCCAGCGCATGCGCGACGAGCTCGTGGAGGCGGTCACCGACAAAGTCCCGGGATGTCGGGTTCTGCTGCAGGAGCGCGAGCGACTCGTCGGCGCAGAGCTCGTGGAGCGCAGCCTCGAACTTGGCGCCGAGGCTCATGAGCCGCGCCTCGTACGTCGCATGAAGCGTCGTGTAGCGCTCGCGGTACTTGGCCTTCGCGTCCATCGTCGCACGTCAAGCAGCGGGATGGATACCTGCTGGCGAGACGCGTCGATGCCATTGGTTGAAATCCAAGTCTTTTCATGCGCGTGACCAATCCAACGAGCGGAATCCCAAAGTCGCTTCAAGAATCATTTCGACCAATCCCAACGTGGCAGTAAACGAGTAGGCGGTTTCATTTGTTGAAATGCACCATTAATGGGCCAATCCAACGCAATCATTTTTGGCGCCAAAACCAGACCACTCTCCCACTAATTTGATACCGACGGTGAGCGATGCGTCAGCGTGAATGACATGTACAATACTGCATCATTGCAAACGAGTAGTCGAGTGGTCGACAACAATGATACCCATTCGATGATGTGGCTCCGATCAGGTTCAAAAGGATTTCCCCAAAACGTTATCGGGCTTTGTACCGTGAGATCTTGTTTGCGGTCGCCGACATCGTAGGATTTTGAACGCAACGAGCTCAAGCTCCATCTTCCCACTGTTGTACGCACTAGTACTCTTTTTAGATCGAACGGTCATCTCATAGACCCTGGCAAAATCTGGCGACAAGTTGTCACCAGTGAGCATCGCACCCGCGAGAAATCTGGAAAACGCAGACTGCTCCAGTCCGGTTCTTGCCCCACCGGAGTTTTTATCGGTCGAGGAATCGCCCTGTCTCCCTCGTCTCGATGACTTCAACAACTCGTGAAGCTGCCAAACGACGACGACACCCTCGAGCAACGCTAATTGCTTCGCAGAGCACGGTACCGATATTTCTATGCTCCGTTTTGCGTGGCCACGCTGGTTCCTACCGGTACTTGACTCTCGCCGACAGTCGCAGGCCGTGGCACCGCAGCCCACCGGCATCCTGCAGCGTCAAGGCGTGTGCGCGCCGGCTTCGACCATGATGACATGTCCCGATATTTCTATGCTCGAAGACCGCATTGCGTCGGCACGCCCTCCAGCGCCGCTGGCCGCGCCGCTGGCCAACGCCAGTCATTGAACATCGACGACTCCACGTTCTCTAGAGGACGCTCGACTCGTGCACACTGACGGCTGGGCGACGTCCTTTAAGGGTGGCGGTGTATTCAAGCAAGTGAAAACGTCATATCTCTTGAACTAGCAACAGAAGCAGCAATGGTCGTTCAATTTTCGTGGCGCAGCAGTGATCGATAGGCAGTGCTCCTCGCGTACTACATTAGTGGCAGGCGGAGCAGAATCTAGGAAGCTTCTCGATGCCATGTCTTCTCTGCGGCGAGTCCAGCTTTGAGTGTGGCTGCACCAGCCAATCCATAAATCCGTGTCTGAGATTGCACGGAATAAAATGTTGTAAAATCCCGTGCAATCTGTGCACCGGTAGCAAATTGCATTGAGTAAACACTGGATTATTCAGGGTGCAACGATAATACGATCGTTGCACACTATCCAGGCGAGGCCGGGATTCCAACCGAAAACACTCAATTGAAGAATTGAATACCAGACGCGATCTTGTTTCTTCTCCTCGCACAGCCATTCGCCCCTCCATCGAAATCGGGTACATGGTCAGCGCCGCGACGTGATGGATAAGCAAGAATGAGGTTCCAGGTTAGCGTGCCCTTGGCCGGCGAGTAGTTTTCGTAGAATCGTTTTCTTCCGTCGCATCGGGACTTTGCTTTTCGCCCCCGACTGCGCACTCAAGTATGCAGCTCCTCTTCCTCTCGACGCTTCTTGCCGCCTTCTCGCTGCAGGCGGCCGCCGCGGACCCTGCGCCGATCGGCGAGTGGCTCCAGTGCGGTGGCATCGGCTACACCGGCGCGACGAGCTGCACGGCGGGCTTCGAGTGCATCTCGTCAACATCTACTACTTGCAGTGCCAGCCCAAGCTAACGCAAGCGGCCACGGTCCCCCGCTACGACCAGTGCGGCGGCATCGGCTGGACGGGCCTCACCGTCTGCACCGAAGGCAGCAAGTGCCTGAAAACAACGACTACTACTGGCAGTGCCTCCCGACCTGCACCGTCCCAATGCGTCGTCTCCGATTGCCGTGATTTCGGACACCCTTTCGTAATAGAAACACGTTTGCGTGCCTAGTACAAAATGACATTGTGTTTATAATCCGCGGACCGTTCTACATAGCCACGACTCGTTACGTGCAGTTGAGACGAGGAGCTTGTCGTTCCAGTGCGCACAATGAGTGCGGTACCTGCTAAAGTACGACTATTTTGCACATTTTCACCGGGACCCTTCCGAGGAGACATATGTTTCCAAGTTATCTAGAGCCAATAACTGGACCCAGTTCGCATCCATTGCCACAGCCAAGGTCCCTTGCCATAGCAATACACACATCCACTGTTGCGTCACTGGACTCTCGACTGTTTGATTCGGTTGCGTGGAATTAGCCTTTTCTAGATTTCAGCCAATCAGCGCGATTTCCCACAAACAAGAATAAGAAAAAGGCAAACTCGAAGCGACGCTGCCATGGACGCGATCGCTGTCCAGCGCCAGATCCGCGAGAACGCGTCGACGCTGCAAAACTACTACAGCGACCTCAAGGACTGGGAGGCGACGATCGCCAAGAAGGAGCAGGCGCGCTCGACCTCGACCAAGAAGCCGCCACGCGTGCGCAATGCGGTCGCGGTCCCTGTCCGTGGCTCGGCCGGCTCCGTCTCGATCCAGCACCCGATCAACGACGTGCACACGCCTGCACACGAGCCTGTGGCCAAAGCCGCGCCGGCGAGCCACGTCTACGACACGGGCTACAAGAAGTGGGACGCCTTCGACGTGGTACGTCGCTGTAGCAGTCAGTGCTGGCCTCATGGCGCCTCGTTACTGCCGTAGGAGGCTGCTCTCAAAGAAGTCGACGCGCCAACGCCCAAGCCACCCGCGCATAGCGAGCTTGAGACTCCTCAGGTATAGCACCTCGTCGTATCGACGCAGGATCGTCCGAGAGGCCTCATGGTCCGTCTACAGGCGCGCAAGAAGGTGGTCGTGACCAAGGCTGCGCCGCCGACGCCGACAATCTCGCGGGAAGAGCTCGAAAAAGCGATGGCAACATGCACTTTAAAGCCGGCGAGTACGTTGCGGCGGTCGCTTGCTACACGCGGTCGCTGGGCTTCAACCCACGCAACCACATTGTGCTCTCGAACCGTGCCATGGCGCACCTCAAGCTCAAAGAGTACATCAAGGCCGAGCAGGACGCGACGCTCGCTCTGCAGTACGATAGCCGCCACGTCAAGTCGCTCTCTCGCCGGGCCACAGCGCGCAACGCGCTGGGAAAGCACCGGCTCGCGCTCTGTGATGCCGAAGCCGCGCTGGCACTGGAGCCGACCAACAAGACGATTGCGCTCCAGCTCAAGACGACACGCGAGGCGCTCAAGACCGCTGTGAAGCGAACACCATCAACAAGCATCCCGGTCACCGTCACAGTGGCACCTACAGTCGCTCCTACCGTCGCTGTAGCCGAGCCACCGGCCGTCTCCACCAACGAGGCACCGACCGCTCCCACTGACAAACTTCCATTGCCGGTTGCTGCGCCGCCGTCCACAAAACTCACGCGGCCCAAGATCAAGGTGCTTGTACCGACGAAAGCACCGACGACCTCGTACGAGTTTCAACGCGTGTGGAAGTCGTTCCAACACGCCGACGAGATGCAGCAGCTGCGACGAACGTACCTTGGCCGGCTCCAGGTCGCGTTGCTGCCCAAGCTCTTTAAAGATGCGATCGAGCCGGATCTGCTGCTCGAGATCCTCGACGCACTCTCGGTCGAGATGGACGCCAACGCTGTGGCGCTGCTGATGCACTTGGCGCGCGTCCCGCGCTTCGACATGGTCGTCCGTTTCTTCAGCGGTGACGAGCGCCAACACGTGGCTTCCGTCCTCGCGCAAGCCAGCGCCGTCGAGGGATGCGATGCGGCGGCGCTCAAGGCCGCTTATGGCGTGTAACTCGCCAACTTGTGTATTTTTTCTGTCGACCGACCCTGCTGGACACCGTCTTGGCATCGGAGGATTGTCTGGATCGGCGCAAGCTGTAGATATCGTCCCCTCGAGTGCACCGCTTGTTTGGGCATGGGCTGCGTCGTTCGGTATTGGCATGGTGCATAGGACTCGCGTAGCATGTGGTATGACAAGAAGCGGTTAAGGGCACTACTGTATTGAGCTTACGGTGGTGTAAGAGACGCCCGAGTGAAGTCGCTCTACTAGCCGTCGATGGGGCGAGAGGGCATTTCAGAGATCGGGCGGCACTGCGAGTAGTGCTTGTCGCTTGCCTGGCAGTAGCTGCCGGCGGTGCACGTGGTGAGGCCCGTCCAGCCTTCGCCGCCGCACTGGCTGTAGCGAGGGACGTACTTG
>NW_012156448.1:46599-50237 GCF_000151545.1 Saprolegnia parasitica CBS 223.65
CCGCACTGGCTGTAGCGAGGGACGTACTTGACCATGTCGACGGGCAAGGGCAGGCACTGCGAGTAGTAATCGGTGGCGTAAGTGCACTCAAAACCGGCTGTGCAGTTGGCGGGCGTCCAGCTTTTGCCGCCGCACTGGTTGTACTCGCCGGCGTCCAGCGCGGCGGTCGGCATCGCGAGGGCGGCGAGGAGCGTCGAGAGGAAGAGAAGCTGCATCGTTCTGGGAGGAGGCAAAAAGCAAAGTGAGCGACTTGATCAAGCGAGATCGCATCAGCGAGAGAAGATGCAGGCGATCGGTTTGGCTCGCGAACGTTGCTGCGGGTTGTCGACAGGATGCGCGGGGGTGTGCGGACAAAGATTCCATGTCCACCTACTTCTCGGCCGCTTCGTTGCGTGGGTTTGTTGCCCTTGCATGATCGCAAGACGCACTGGAGCTACTACCTAGTAGTACGTTTCTGGCGTGGTTGTCTTGTCAAAGCGCAGAAGAAGCGTACCGGTATGGCAGCCCACCGCTATTGCCATGCGCCTGCAGATCATTCAAACCATGCAAGGGCGACATATAGAGTTGCTTCCGTTCACAAGATGTGATGGTTGACGTAAAGGGCAACAAACCCACGCAACGAAGCGGCCGAGAAGTAGGTGGACATGGAATCTTTGTCCGCACACCCTCGCGCATCCTGTCGACAACCCGCAGCAACGTTCGCGAGCCAAACCGATCGCCTGCATCTTCTCTCGCTGATGCGATCTCGCTTGATCAAGTCGCTCACTTTGCTTTTTGCCTCCTCCCAGAACGATGCAGCTTCTCTTCCTCTCGACGCTCCTCGCCGCCCTCGCGATGCCGACCGCCGCGCTGGACGCCGGCGAGTACAACCAGTGCGGCGGCAAAAGCTGGACGCCCGCCAACTGTACAGCCGGTTTTGGCTGCGCTTACGCCACCGAGTACTACTCGCAGTGCCTGCCCTTGCCCGTCGAAACAGACAAGTACGTCCCTCGCTACAGCCAGTGCGGCGGCGAAGGCTGGACGGGCCTCACCACGTGCACCGCCGGCAGCTACTGCCAGGCAAGCGACAAGCACTACTCGCAGTGCCGCCCGATCTCTGAAATGCCCTCTCGCCCCATCGACGGCTAGTAGAGCGACTTCACTCGGGCGTCTCTTACACCACCGTAAGCTCAATACAGTAGTGCCCTTAACCGCTTCTTGTCATACCACATGCTACGCGTGGTGTCCCACCATGCCAACACCGAAAGACGCAGGCCATGCCCAAACAAGCGGTGCACTCGAGTGGTCCATGTCTACAGCTTGCGCCGATCCAGACATTCCTCCGACGCAAAGACTGTGTCCAGCGGGGTCGGTCGACAGAAAAAATACACGAGTTGGCGAGTTACACGCCGTACGCGGCCTTGAGCGCCGCCGCATCGCATCCGTCGACGGCGCTGGCTTGCGCGAGGACAGAAGCCACGTGTTGGCGCTCGTCCCCGCTGAAGAAACGGACGACCATGTCGAAGCGCGGGACACGCGCCAAGTGCATCAGCAGCGCCACAGCGTTGGCGTCCATCCCGACTGAGAGCGCGTCGAGGATCTCGAGCAGCAGATCCGGCTCGACCGCATCTTTAAAGAGCTTGGGCAGCGATGCGACCTGGAGCCGGCCAAGGTACGTTCGTCGCAGCTGCTGCATCTCGTCGGTGTGCTGGAACGACTTCCACACACGTTGAAACTCGTACGAGGTCGTCGGTGCTTTGGTCGGTACAAGCACCTTGATCTTGGGCCGCGTGAGTTTCGTGGACGGCGGCGCAGCAACCGGCAATGGGAGTTTGCCAGTGGGAGCGGTCGGTGCCTCGTTGGTGGAGACGGCCGGTACCTCGGCTACAGCGACGGTAGGAGCGACCGTGGGTGCCACCGTGACGGTGACCGGGACACTCGTTGACGGCGTTCGCTTCACCGCGGTCTTGAGCGCCTCGCGCGTCGTCTTGAGCTGGAGCGCAATCGTCTTGTTGGTCGGCTCCAGTGCCAGATTCCAGTTAGCAACAACATTGTGTTTACTCGATCAGCATCCCTGCTCGCTCAATTCCCAAGCCTGCAGTCTGCACATTCTTCAACACAAAAAGGCTGGCGCCTATTCTACATTAGGCTCCACTTGGTGACGAGCGCCAACAGGTCACCATTGTCTCCGTGCAAGCCAGCGCCGTGGGCGGATGCGATGTGGCAGCGCTCTGGGCCACGTACGGCGTTTTGTTGGAACTCTATACTGTCTGTCGACAGACCCGCTGTACCTAACCCTTGGTCCAGACAGGTTGTGTGTATCTTTCTTTAGTACGAGGAATGGGTTGCTTGAACACGTCGAAGTTAACTGGTCATGATTAAACGCAAAATGTTGTCATTTGGATTGTGATCAATACAAAGTAGCAAGTCCGGCGTCGATGGTCGTGTGGGACACAGCTGCGAGCTTGCGAAGGCGACGGCCGATCACGGAAGGCACTGCGAGTAGTGGGGGTTGTTGAACACGCACGTGCTGCCTTCGGTGCACGTCGTGAGGCCCGTCCAGCCTATACCGCCGCACTGGCCGTAGCGGGGGACGTAGAGTTTCGTGTTGACGGTCTTGGGCTGGCACTGCGAGTAGTAGCTGTTGACGACATTGCACGTGAAGCCTGCCGTGCAGGTGGTGGCGCCGGTGTAGCCGATGCCACCGCACTGGAGCCACTCGCCGACCGAGACCGCGGCCGTCGGCATGGAGAGGGCGGCGAGAAGCGTCGAGAGGAAGAGAAGCTGCATCGTTTCGTTGGAGGGTGGTGGGATGGAGGAGGCAAAAAGCAAAGTGAGCGACTTGGACCAAGGTGGCTCAGAGGCAGCTCTGGAACGCATTTAGTTGCGTCCAATACCAAGTCGCTGGTTTGGCTTGCCTTGTTTGGGGCGCAGCTGCTGGGCTTGCCCTTGGGAGTCAATCCCGACAACATCTTCTGCGTTGCGCATCTCCGTGGCGCTTGATTTTCCATATCAAACCGGGTTCACTGGATCTGGGGTCTTGAAGTATCCGCCTGCCCGGACATAGCTGGCGGCATGTTAAAATATATTTTATCGAGTCGGGTAGGCCGGCTGCGAAGCCAAAGTTGGTCATGAAGTTCTCAACAGCGTTGGATGGTTCGCTCATCGAGGTCAATGTACAACGTGCTCTGCCTCGACAAGACTCGTAGATGCGTGGTGGAAAGAAGACGCACCGAGCTGAGCGATCCATGTACTGTTGTTGTAGCTCGCCCATACCGTTCCAACCACCGCATACATGGAAGGTTGGATTTGCTGAACATGCTCCGGACCTGAAAAATGTCGACAGAAACCAAATCGACCGTGGCCAGTAACAGCTGCCCGTAGCTGTGGCCCGTGTTGGTAACTGTGGTTCGTACTCTGGTTTGGTGATATGGAAAATCAAGCGGCACGGAATGCGCAATGCAAAAAAAGTTGTCGGGATTGGAATCCCAAGGGCTTGCCCCAGAGGCTGCGCCCCAAAAAGGGAAGCCCAAACAGCGAATTGGTATTGGACGCAACTTTATGCGTACCTGAGCTGCCTCTGGGCCAAATTTGATATAAAAGCTCAAATTGCCTTTTTTGCCTCCTCCATCCTACCACCCTCCAACGAAAATGATGCA
>NW_012156448.1:51380-79671 GCF_000151545.1 Saprolegnia parasitica CBS 223.65
CTACTACTCGCAGTGCCAGCCCAAGACCGTCAACACGAAACTCTAGTCCCCCGCTACGGCCAGTGCGGCGGTATAGGCTGGACGGGCCTCACGACGTGCACCGAAAGGCAGCACGTGCGTGTTCAACAACCCCCACTACTCGCAGTGCCTTCCGTGATCGGCCGTCGCCTTCGCAAGCTCGCAGCTGTGTCCCACACGACCATCGACGCCGGACTTGCTACTTTGTATTGATCACAATCAAAATGACAATTTTTGCTTTCAGTCATGAACAGCTAAACCTTTGAACCTAGCCCTATCATGCAGTATACAAGTCAGCGTCTCGCTCGAGGTGGCTGCGCTCGCCTTGTCCTCTGGCATTGTGTCTTCTCCCTCGAATGCACTGAGAGGACGCGTCAATAGGCGTGCAACGGCTCTTCCTGCAGTCGACACCTGTACGTACATGGAACACGCATGCGTAGAGCTTACGTCTTGTCGCGCAGTGATCCACACCGTTGCAACGATGGAGGATGATTGCTACATTGATACACAAGATGGAGTCTGATTGATACATTGATACACACGAGTACTTGCTACAACGACGCGCCGGTGAGAAGCCCAAATTCGGCCGCGAACGGCACATGGTCGTCGAGCGTATTGCCTTTGGCCGACACCGAGGACGCGGCCGCCGACTGGGACTTCATGCGGATGCCGAGGTCGTCCATGATCTCCATGGCCGCCAGCCACACCTCCGACTTGATGAGCGCGTGCTTCTTCGCGTCGAGCTCGTCCGTAAACGTATAGAGGCGGACGCGGTAGAGCTGTTCCATAGTCACAAAGAAGAGCTGCTTGGTCTTCTCATCGCCGTTGTAGTCTTCGTGGGACGTCAGACCCATGTGGCGCGACTGCAACATGAGCTCGAGGTCCGTCATGAGGCGCTGGAGAAGGGCCACACTCGTGTGCGGATCCACGTCAATGTCCATCTGCAGCTGGCGTTTCGGGGCTTGGGAGTAGTTGACCTAGTTGAATCCGTAGGACAGTATTGTACATCGTATGAGAGGAGTACCATGGGCTTGTACAGAAAGTAGCTGTTCGGGATGTAGATCTTGGTGCTGTCGAGGCCAATGCTGTTCGGGATGTAGATCTTGGTGCTGTCGAGGCCAATGATCACCGTATAGCGCAGGGCGACGCGGCTCACATGGCCCTTCACCGAGCCAATTTGGATAAACTGATCGACTTTAAACGGTGCGTTGAGCACAAGGTAGAGGCCGCCGACTGCATTGTGCGTCTACGCGGCGTGATCAGATTTTACATCTGAAAATCGGCAACCCTACCGCGCCCACAAAAACCGAGCGCGATCGCGCCACCAATCATGCCCAGAAACGAGTACTTGAGCAGCGTCTGGTCTTGCCACATTTGAAGGTAAATGTACATGGCTGCAATCACCATCACAAGCAGTCGCAGGAGCTACACCAACCGCTTGAGACAACAAGACATGATGACGGCGTACCTTGATCGACTCGGAGATGACGACGTTCTTGGAGCTTTCACCTTTGCCGCCAAACTTGCGGACTGCAAACTAGAGGTCGTTTGGTAAGCTACCATCGACGACGTCTGCGGCATCGTCACCTTGTCGACAACGACAAACACGTAGTAGAGCCAAAGCAAGAAGAAGAGACCCCAGATGTAAATGTGGATGCGGCACAGAAACTGCGAGAGCTTGCTGACGGTGAGCGCACCCCAGATGAGCGTGCTGCACAGTAAATACGTCGTCGACCAGATGCAATGGGCCTCGTAGTCCTCAATGACCCTATACTCGTTCGTCGGGTGAGCATGGAGGACAGTATCGCGTGGTGGGCCTACTCGCGCAAGAAGGGAAACTTCTTGAGGATGAAGATGACGAGCCGCAGAAGCACGCGCGGCAAGAAGGACGCAAGGAAGACGAGCGCGCCGGCGAGGATGGCCAGCTCAATGTGGTTGTCCGTAAGGTCGATCCACCAGCCGCTCAGACACGTGAGCGACTTGCACGTCGAGGACGCACTGCAGTCAGCCGGTGGGCTCGACGTCAGCGTCACCGCCGCCTGCGCGCCGACGGCAAGGAGCGCGAGCAGCCGCTTGGTCATGTGTCTTGCTTGGCCCGTTGCCCGAGTTTGCCGAGTGAATTCCCTTATTCGAGTACGCTGGCTTTTGTGCGACTACATTGAGGTCCCGGGGGTCGACGTCGCGTCCAAAGGATGGCCGAGCGTGCTTTCACAGCCTCCATACATGAAAGCTACACTGATGAGTCGACACGGGGAGTTGTTGCCGTCGACCGAGCTCACGCGCTCCGCTCGCATACTGGCGAGTTGAATGTACTTGGATAAGGGAATGGGATCGAGCGATTGCCCAATCACAGCACGTGCCGAATGATCCGGATACGAAGGCCGAGGCGGTGTATCCGGCGACCAAGCTGACTTGTGATCGCCATGGAAGCATACCCGTCCGAGCTGCGCGAGGTCCCTTGCCCGCTCGTGGCCGCGCTCGGGCCCAAGGACATCCAGACGCGCATCCTCCCGGTGCTGCGCTCGGTCAACGATGAGTTCATTCCGCGCATCCACTTTACGAGCGCGAGCTACGAGCACCGGTTTGTGTTCCCGGCCAAGAAGGAGAAGGCGGAGATGGCCAAGGCGCCAGCCAAGACCGGTATCCTCAAAACGCGCTGGCTCAAGAAGCACCACGAGCTGCTGCCCTCGCTCGTGCTGCTCTTCTATGCGTTCGAGCCGCGCCTCGCGCAGCGCGACTGGGCGATCCAAGAAACGGTCATCCGCGACGAAGTCGAGGATCTTCGGCGCAACCTCGCGGGCCGCGACTGCAAGATCTTGCTCGTGCTCGTGCAGCTGCTCGACGATGGCCCGCCGTCGAACGGTGGCAACGCGGACGAGCGGCTCGCGAGCCTCCGGAAGCGCGCCGAGCTCGACTCGAAGAGCGTGTACCTATTGAAAGAGGCGAGTCGCACGTCGCCCATGATCATCAAGCTCGAGCGTGCGATCCGCGAGCATGCAATCGAGTACTACAAGACGCAGGCCAAGCGCGTCAAGAAGGCCAAGAAGCCGTCGCGCGCCATCGCCGTGCGCCATGGGTTCAAGGTCGGGCACTACTACGAGTTTCGCCGCCATACGGTCAAGATGCTGCAGCACTACGAAGGCGCGTACAAAGCGCTACTAGCGATGCCCATGACGAGCTCGGACGCCGAGCCCGACGCGCACACGCAGATCAAGGCGGTCGCCGAGTTTCTCCACTTCAAGCTCGTGTACCACCACATCTTTTCGTCGCACAACCTCAAGCTCGCGATCGACCAGCTCCATCGACACATGAAGGCCTTTAGCCGCGCGGTTGGGCCGCTCGACCGCGCGTACGAGCACTGGGCGTGGGTCTCGCGGCAGTACCACGTGTTTGGCCAGCTCCTCTTGGAGGCGCAGTCGCTCAAGCTCTCGTCAGCCGGCGTCGAGTCGGACATGTACAAGGAGCCGTACCTCTACTTCAGCGCGGCCGCCAAGTACGCGACGTGGCGCCGCAAGGCCGCGGCCAAGCTCGGCGCGAGCTTCGACGCGTCGGCGACCACCGATGGCGTCGTCGTGACGCCGTCGGCCTTTGTCGGCGGCGACCCGACGTTGCCGAGTGGCGGCCCGACCTTGGCCGAGTGGCGCACACGGCTGGAAACATGCGTGCCGCAAGCCCACCTTGGTATCCGCCTCTTGGAGCTCGCGACGCAGTACCTCGTGCACTACCAGAGCAACCACATGCCGCGGCACCGGCTCAAGAACCGGTTCTTATTGCGTCTTGGCATCGAGCGGCTTGCCGCCAACGACTATCCGCAAGCGCGCATCGATTTGAGTCGGGCCAAACTCGCGTACAGCCAAGAGCGATGGTGGGCGCAGGTGTCGCAGGTGCTCAAGCAACTCCTCCTCTGCGCGTTTTACCAGCGCGACACGCTCTCGTACCTCGACTGTACGCTGCAGCTGCTCTCGCCCAAAGTCGAAGAGTTTGTACCGCACGCGGAGCGACTCACGCTCCTCGACGGCTTTCTGCATGCGTGGATGACCCCGACCGACGACGAAGTGCTGCCCGAGCCGTCGTACGAACTTGCGCTCGACCGGGCGCGGCCCGTCATCTACTGCGGCGTCGAATTCTCCAGCACCGAGGCGTACGTCTGCGATCGGTTGACGCTGACATTGACGCTCGAGTCGTCGCTGCCGGCACCGCTGACCATGACCAAGATCGCGGTCGTCTTTAGCGACGACCGGTACGACCAGATGCTCCTCCATGGCGACGAGTGGGACTTGACGCTGCCGTCCAAAGCGCCGACGACGCTGTCGCTGACAATGACGCTCCTCCATGACGGCGCGTCGATGCTGCAATGCCACGAAGTGCGCTTTGTGCTGGAGAACCCGCGCGGCCAGAGCTTGATCTTGGTCGCGCGGACGTCGCGGCCGAATGTGCACATCCTCAAGCGTCGCAACAGCCTCGTCGCCTGGGACGGCGTCGTCCCTGGCATGGGCATGGGCGCCGGGTCGCCGAGCTTCCAGCGCTCGAAAGCTCCCGAATTGCTCTACGACGAGCCGGACGACGTTGGCGACGTCGGCAGCTTTGTCACGATTCTGCAGCCGAGAGCCCACGCGCGTCTCGATCTCGACGTCAATGCGCCGACGCATGTGCTTGTCAACGACCTCACGACGATTCCGCTCGTCCTCTCGTCGCTCGACGATGTCGTGGACGCCGCGACGTATCGAATCGTCTGTGAGCCGTCCTCGGCGACGCTCCTGGACGCGCATTTGCTCTACGACGTCGGTACGAAGGCACCTCTCGCCCTCGACGACGTTGGCCAGCCGACGGACGTCTTTGCCCTCGCGTCGATGGCGCCGCAGACGACGCAGAGGCTGGACATTGGCCTCAAGTGCTCCACGCCGTGTGCACTCACGGTGCATGTCATGGTCCAGTACACGACGGCGGTCGGCGTGACCGTATCGCTTGACGCAAGCTTTGAGTTTGGCTGCAAGGAGCCACTGGCACTGAGTGCGCTCTTGCATGCACCGTTTCCGACAGCGCGGCTGGCGCCGTATGTAGCGACCGTCGGGCGCCACGTGCACTTGTACGCGACTCTCTCGAGCGTCGCGCTGATGCCGCTGGAGATTCTCTCGATTGACGCGTCGATGACCGATGACGTGGCCGTCGAGAGTCTTGTCGGTGCCGTCTCGGATGGCTTTGCACTGAGTGACGGCGACCAGCACAGCCTCGTGGTACGGCTCGTGCCCCGCGCGATGCTGGCGCAAACGAGCGTGGGGTGCGTCATCGTACACTGGCGCCGGCCCCACGGTGACGTGGTCGCGTCGACGCTGCCATTGCCGCCAATGACGTTTGTTGTGTCGCCCGTCAGCGTCGACGTCGATGTCCCTGCGTTTGGCCGCGAAGGGCACTTGGCACCGCTGCGCTTGCATACAACCAACCACACGCATGGCGTGCTCAAGGTCCAAGTCAAGCTCTCGAACGACTCGGATTTCCTCGTTTCAGGTACGAAAAAGTTGCATCGGTAGGGAGGATGAACACTATGGCTAGGCGTCACCGAGTGCACGGAGGAGGTCTTGCCGGGCGAGGTGCTCACATCCACGTTTGGCTTGATTCCGATGCAGTCGGGTATGGATGCGCGCCCACGGTCTTATTGCTGAGAATCCTGCTAGGGCATCTCAAGTTGCCCAAGATGGAAGTGCTGCACGTCGACGCCAACGAGTGGATCGTGTCGGTGGACGAGCGCACCGAGCTCTACGTGGTGCCAGCCAACTACACTGCTGAGATTGCAGCCTAGTACGCCAAGTATCTCGCCGTAATTATAAACGCGCTCGTCTGTGTTCTTGTGGACGCCGTGTTGCAGACTGCAAGGTACCATTAGTAGATGAGTGCACAAGCCATGCTTCCTGATCTGGGAAAGGTCCGAGAGTGTGCCACGTCACGTCGCTAAACGCACGCAACGATCCGGTTGTGGAGTTGTGGAATGAGCAATAGATAACGCTTGCTTTCTATCATATCTGGGTTTGCCGTTTGGCGAGCGAGATGATGCGGCCAACGTACGACGCTGGCATGCTCCTCGCCGCGAGCCTCATGGCGTGCACCGCCATCGTGTAGGAGCTCGCCATCAGTAGGTGGACCAGCGGTGCTCTGGCGCGGGTGGCTGCGCAAGCTCGGGCGCTTCAGGTACGCAGCACACCGTGGCACCTTGGCTCGAGGCAGGCGGTAGCAAACGCTGGCAGCGCCGGTACTTTGTGTTTGTAAAAGGCACGGACGCCAAGGAGCTGCGCTACTACGGTACCTCTATCGCTATGCAATCTACGCACTCATTGCATGATTCCTCATAGACTCGACCACGGCGACGCACCCGGAAGGTGTCATGTCCCTCGCCGACGCGACGGGCGTTTGCTACTTGGACACGGTGCAGGTTTGTCGTCGTCGCTTGATGCAGATTGTCTCCAATTGCACTCGGCAGGCACGGTCGCCGTCGCCTGGCGAAGCTGCGTCGTCCGACCATAAGTTTGCCATCTTGACGGCCGAGGTAGGACGTAACGACGATGCTGCACGCCTACGTCTGCGCTAGAACGTCTGGCTCTTGGGCTTCAACGATGCCGAGTCGGCGCAAGAGGACGGTTTGGCACTTCTCGGCGCGCTCTCGGCCTTCTATCCGCTTGTCGACGTGCTGCACGCTGGGTATCTCTCCAAGCGGCGTGAGCGTACGGTCCAGAGGTACTTTGCTACTATCCAATATCGATATATGGATAGAGGTGGATACTTTATGTTGCCTATCCATGCTAGTCCCAAGAGTATCATCGCCTACTGGAAGCGGCACTTTTTCGTCTACTTGGCGTCCGGGGACCTGCTCTACTTTAACGACGACAGTCTCTCGACGCTCCAAGGCACATTGATACATTGATACATTGTGCACAGAATGGACATGGGGTTCTAGGACGCGTCGACGTCAAGCATGCGCCGACCGTGCGCGTCACGGGCGAGCAGCAGTCGCTTCTTCGCGCCAAGAAAGAAACCGGCTTTTTCAAACTCTCCAAGATGCGCGCGTTGGAACACGGCAGCTGCCTCATTTGGATTGCCACGCCGCCGTCCAAAATGTACACGTTTGTCTATACCACTCCGTTCGAACAGTCCGTTCGAACACTTTTAACATGGGGTAGGTTTGTGCTGCAGATCTACGACGAGAAAGATCGAGTCGCGGGCGTGTCGGCGAGCGCCAAGTACGCTCTTTGTATTACCGACCGAATTCTATCAATGTATCAATACATGCTAGGAAATGGCTCTCGCTGCTCTTGCAAGGCCACGCCGAGACCAAGTACGTGCAGCTCGAGCAGTGCTTTACCTCCAACAATTACGATCAAACCACCGAGGTGGTCTCGGCGCTGCGCGTCGGCATCCCGGACGAGCTCCGCGGCGCGCTCTGGAAAGGCTTCTCTGGCGCGTATAACGCCCACGCCTCCGCCGCCGCTCGGTCACCGATCAACGCGTACACGAGTACTATTACGAACCCGGCGATCGAAGCGATGGTCCTCGACCGGCTCCAGGCGCTGTCCGTCCATGGCGCCAAGCACCCGACGCGCTCAGGCAGCGACACGGACGACGACATACCCACAAGCGATCGCGGCGCCAAAAAGGCGTCTGCATATCCCAGTGACGCGATCGTGTCCGAGTGGGAGCTCGCAAGTCGCCGCCGCCTCCTTGTCGCTCTCGCTCGCTACAAGTTTTCCTGTCCTCGCGAAATGAGGTCGATCTCACGACGTGTGTGTAGACCGTACTGCCATCCGTGTCCGTGGCGCGTCACGTGTCTCCTCTTGGCCTATCTCGACGAGGAGAGTGCGTTCTGGGTCGTCAATCGGTTCAACTATCAATGTATCAACGTATCAACGTAGCCATATTCGCCACCTCGTAGCTTGCTCGACCACATCTTGCCGGGGTACTTTCACGGGTATCGCCCAGCGCTTCTCGTTGACGTGGCCGTCTTTCGAGCGCTTCTGCACGACCAAGCGCCGTCCCTCTGCCATCATTTGGACACGCTGGGCTTTCCGCTCGACGCGCTCGTCCAGCGCTGGTTCATCTCGGTGTTTACCGCCACGCAGCTACCGCTCTCAACGGTACGACTTGAGAAAGGGTGCCTCGACCAAAGCATGCTCGTAGGTGCTTCGCATTTGGGACCTCGTCTTCGCCCAAGGACTGCGCATTCTGTTTGGGATTGGCATCGGCCTGCTGCTCAAGGCGGACGAGCACCTCTTTGGCGCGGCGACCGTGCCGGACGTGTGGTTGGCGCTGCATGCGTCCGAGCGCAGCACGGTGGACGCCGACGGCCTCTTTGCCCACGTGTTCAAAGACGATCTGCACATGCCATGTATATATATTGTGGAAGATATTGTCCATCGTGCCATGGCACGTGGTTAGGGCTCACGGACGATCTGCTGGAGCGACTACGGCAGCACGAGCGCACGACGCTTTTAACATCGATTGCGAGTCGGGTGCGAGGCGCGTGCCGCAGTGACGTGGTGCTGTATATAGCTCGCTCGTAGATTGCCAGCTGCCATGCCAA
This sequence comes from Saprolegnia parasitica CBS 223.65, assembly GCF_000151545.1. NCBI lineage: Eukaryota > Oomycota > Saprolegniomycetes > Saprolegniales > Saprolegniaceae > Saprolegnia > Saprolegnia parasitica. The sequence continues at coordinate 59,965 of NW_012156448.1, forward strand.
GCTAAGTGTGCTAAGCCGGGCCCAAGAAACGTACCAGTCGCTTCTCCAAGCCGTCGAGATCTACGACGAGCTCGGCAACCGTACGCAATTCCGACGACAACGATAATCGGTGGCTGTACGTCATGGTGGTAGAGGAGGTCATGGGCACGCTTCGTCGCCAGCTCGGCGACGCGGACGCAACCGCGATGGAGCTTGTGGTTGCTTTCAAAGAGCACCAAGCGCGGTGGGTCGCCTTGTCCAGCCAGGTGGCCGCGTGTCCGCTGGGACTCCACGGGCATGCGTCAGACGTCCAGAGCTGGCTCACGCAAGTCAAAGAAGGCAAGATCTCGGGGGCGGGGACTGACGCCGCCGCGAACCAAGCGTTCGCGTGTCTCTTCCCGTCCGACGCGCCGCTGCCCGACCCGTTTGAGCTCTCGATCGACACGATGGCGGGTACGGCGTCGCGGCCAACGTCGACTGACCTTGTCTAGAGCGCTTCTTGTTCGGGCTCGTCATGGTCGCCAAGAGCGCATGCGCGGCGCGACTGTACTTTTTGGCCGCGCGCCAAGTCGCGTGGTGGCATCGTGGGCAGTGGCTCTCGACCGCAAGCGTCGAGAAGAAGGCGTTCGTGGCCGACGTCGGCGGTGGCCTCGAGCCAAAGGACTATGGCGTCGCCGAAGGGCAGTTCCTCGAACGCGCCGAGCGTCTCCAAATGTGTCTGCAGCATTTTGCGACCGCCGACGGCGGGCCACTCCAAGCGACGGCCGATCTCATGGCGGTCGATCTCAAGGAGAGCTTTTTACGGGTCGAGAGCGCGATCCGAGGCCCGTCCTGGCTGCCATAGCCTGCGATGTCGTAGCATGCATCCTCCCACGGTGGTTGTCTATAACGTTTCTTGTGTTTTGTTTCGTCTTGCTTGCGTCAACGTTCCAATACGTCGGCAACTTTAGGTGTCAACAAAGCGTTTCGTTGGCGCCTCGTACGAGCAGAGACTCGAAGCATTGCGTAGCTCCCCTTTGGATCGCATGCAAATGCAGTGGATCACGTACTTGTCGTGGCGCGAGGTGCTTGCGCGATTAAGGCGGCGTGTCGCATACGCTGAATGTGACGCGCTTCGAGCGCTCTTTTGCACGGACTGGCTACCAGAAGCGCGATACAAGCGCGTCGATCCGTCATGTTCACTTGGGTTCGATCGCAAGCGACGCGGCAGCGATCATAATAAAGTCGTCGCACGGGTCATCGTCCACCACTCGCACGCAATATACCCAGGTAGCGACGTCGGGATAGTCTTGAGAAGGCTGTACTACTTCAGTAGGACCTCCAGTCGTATCTGCGTCGTTCGATATCTCTTGGCTGCTACTATTGTACAGTCTACGACGGACGCAAACCTACCGATGTATGAGGAGGACTGGTGACCAACCCGCGTGGATGCTGCATCTTCTGGCAGTCGAGCGGTTGTCGTCTGTCCACAGCGTGTGATCCAATCTGACGCAGCCGTTTTTTTCATGTCATATTGTCCCGTATCCGGCCTGATGATGGCCATCGCATCCGGAACCGGATATTTCTCCGCCAATCAGATCGTTGCCGCCAGCCACATCGACCATCTCGACACTTCCCAAGACGCCGCTGCATCGAGATGCTCTCGCTGGAGAAGAACCGCCACGACATGATCGCAGGCGCAATCGCGGGCTCGGTCACGGCCAGCATGTGCTGCCCGCTGGACGTGGCCAAGACGCGTATCCAGGCCCAAGGTAATAGTACATCGTCTTTATCAACCGGTGGCTCATCTTCGCGGCAGGCGGCGTCTTGGCGTTTAGCAAGTACAATGGCATCTTCCGCAGCGTGCATACGATCTACGTCGAAGAAGGTGTGCGCGGCATGTACCGCGGCTACTCGGCGGCGATGCTGAGCTTCCCCGTGTATTTTTCGCTCTACTTTCCGACCTACGAGTGGGTCAAAGCGCAGTTCAACACGACGGCACTGAGCAACGTACGCGGCTTCGATCCTCGCTATGCGCGTATTCGCGTTGTTTCTCACGCGTTTCGTTGAAATAGAGCCCACTGGTCGTGCAAGCCGCGTCGGCGACGATCGCCGGCACGGCCATTGACACGGTCACGTACCCGCTTTGGTTTCTTCGCACGCGCATGCAGACGCAGCACATGCATCAGCTCGCGGCCTCGCACGGGCGGGACTCGTACTCGAGTACGTTCGACATGACCGTCGCATCGCTCATGATGGGAGCCACTAGCGCTGCGCTCCACGATCGGTTCGATCTACCGCACCGAAGGTCTCGGCGCGTTTTACAAGGGCCTCTCGGCGTCCGCGGTTGGTACGTCGACAGCAACGATAGTACAAGTTGCGACTCGAGAGCCAACGTGCCACCTAGGTATCCTCAGCTACGGCATCCAGTTTCCAGTCTACGAATCCATGAAGGCGCGCATCGCTGCAGCCGAAGGTGTCGAGAACGACAAGGTACTATTACCCTCATGGCCTCGACGACATGACGCGAGCCTCTCTAGCCGTCGGCCTCGGGGGTCGTCCTCTCGGCGATCGTGTCCAAGACGATCGCGTCCTGCTTCGCGTACCCTGGCGACGTGGTCCGCGTGCGCATGCAAGATACGGTCGGGCGGCACAGCGAGTACAAGCACTTTCTCGACGCGATGGCCAAGATCGCACGCAAAGAAGGTGTCGGCGCGCTCTACGCAGGCTTCCAAGTCAACACGCTGCGGATTCTGCCGCAGTGCGCGATCACGTTCTTCTGCTACGAGTACATCAAGAGCGGGCTCGCGGCAGCCGATGCGCTCCCGCACTGCCTGCCGCACGAGAACGCGTTGGCCTAAGCTCGACGCCTTGGCCTAAGCTTTACGCGCCGCCGACGCTTGGCCGCCACGGCGCCACGTCATCGCTGCCATATTAATAGAGCGGCAGGAGGCGGCGGCGGCGGCGCGTAATAAAATAAAATAAAATAAACGGGCGCCGACTAAAAGAACCCTTGCGTTGGTTTTTAAATCCAGTGCTTTGCCGTCCATCGGATACAAAACCCAAGTCGATCGTGGGTTGAAGAACCGCCTTTTTTTAATTCAGCATTGCCTGTGTCGTCTGTATTTAAATAGAGAACGTTTAAAGCTAGATACAAAGAACAAGAGAACGGTGTGCAATAGTATAAACGCAGGGGTCGGTCACTGGCTCTGTCATGTGCCACCACTCACATTTTTCGTTTGCCGCAACACGAAGCATGGCGTCGGCCCTCGAACCCATCGACGTCGATGGCATCATCGACAAGCTCCTGAGCGTTACGTGGCGCCCGCCCCGGCAAGCAGGTCAACCTCCTCGAGAGCGAGATCCGCGCGCTCTGCCTCCACTCGCGCGAGATCTTCCTCTCGCAGCCGATCCTGGTCGAGCTCGAGGCGCCGATCAAGATTTGCGGCGACATCCATGGCCAGTACTACGATCTGCTTCGACTATTCGAGTATGGCGGCTTCCCGCCGGACGCCAACTACCTCTTCCTCGGGTACATCGTGGGCGAAACTCATTTTTGGCCGGCGAAACGACGGCTAACGCCATTTCTAGGGACTACGTGGACCGCGGCAAGCAGAGCCTCGAGACCATCTGCCTCCTCCTCGCGTACAAGATCAAGTACCCGGAGAACTTTTTCATCTTGCGCGGCAACCACGAGTGCGCGTCAATCAACCGCATCTACGGCTTCTACGACGAGTGTAGGCGATCTGGTAGAGAAGCGACAAGGGTCTCACACGCACGCTAGGCAAACGCCGCTACAACATCAAGCTCTGGAAGACGTTTACGGACTGCTTCAACTGCCTCCCGGTCGCGGCGATCGTCGACGAAAAGATCTTTTGCATGCACGGCGGCCTCTCGCCCGAGCTCAGCCAAATGGAACAGATCAAGCGCTTTGTGCGCCCGACCGACGTGCCCGACACGGGTCTCCTCTGCGATCTGCTCTGGTCGGACCCCGAGAAGGACATTCTCGGCTGGGGCGAGAACGACCGCGGTGTTTCGTTCACGTTTGGCCCCGATATTGTTAGTCAGTTTTTGAAGCGCCACGACCTCGACCTCATCTGCCGCGCCCACCAAGTCGTCGAAGACGGCTACGAGTTCTTCGCCAAGCGCCAGCTCGTGACGCTTTTCTCGGCGCCCAACTATTGCGGCGAGTTTGACAACGCCGGCGCCATGATGTCGGTCGACGAGTCGCTCATGTGCTCGTTCCAGATCCTCAAGCCCGCCGAGAAGAAGCAGCGCTTTGCGTACCAGGGCATGGGCGGTGCCGGCGCGCAGCGGCCCGCAACGCCTCCGCGAAAGTAACGACGTCGGACGAGACCAACAGTCGATGCTAGCTCTGCTTTTATGCCACTTATATATGCTGACTTGGATGACGCAGCGTGTGTCATGCGGCAGACAGGAAGGAGCCTAGGGTCTAGAAACCCTGGACGAGCGAAGGGATAGACACTGCAATATTATTTGGATTTTCATTGCTGGAGCAGTTCGGTCTTCCATGCGTGGAGGAGCTGGCGGAGGCTCGGTTCCCAACGCTTGATGGCGTCGACGCCGTTCTTGCCGAGCGCTGCGCCGCCGCTCGATGTGACGTGGATCTCGTAGTCCTCGCCGTTCGTGTCTTCAAAATCGTGGAGCTTGACGTGGCCGCTGGCTGTCGCGCCATCGGCGTCCGTGCACTCCCATGCAAACTTGACGTCGAGCTCGTACCCACAGCGCTTCTTGCCACGGCTATAGACAATCTAGCAATATGCGATAGGAGCATGCAACCTGGCGCGGTGCATCTACCTTGGTCTCGCCAGTGCACGTCGCAATGTCGGTCGCGACGACGCGGAGGCGATGGAGAGCATCGTCAAACGCAAACCCGTCGAGGATGTGGCGCTTCAAGGCCTCGCGCGCCCACTCGGACTTGTCGACTTCTTCCCTACGCAACGCGCCATTGAGTCCACGACGTTGCGTCTGCGATGGATGCGGCGAACCACGTGCCACCGGCGTTCCACGCCGACCCGACGGCGTTGTCGACCACCGGCGTCGAGATGACCTTGGGCGTAAAGTCCTAGCACCGCAGCCATGAGCCATCGCGCCATGCGGCTTCAACGTACCTCGCCCGTACGCGCCACGGACTTGAACCAGCCATGGTACCCGTCATGGAGCTTGCCTGGGCTTGCTTCGTCGTCGCTCATCTTGCCAAATGAGCGGCCACGTGCGTCAAAGCGGAAATTTCTCGAATCAAGCGTTTTATCCGGCAATTATCCGGAAGGTACGTGCATTCGTGGGTTTGAAGTCGCGGATTTCACGTCAAGGACGTCGTTGTTGACGTGGCACGCTGCGCTGCGTTGGGCATCCCAGGTTGCGCTCCTTCACGTCGACTGCAACGACGGGGACGTCGAGCACATGGTCGAGTGCAATGTACTTGGTCACCTCGTGACGGTGAGGACGTTGGGCGATAGCAACGTCGTCGTGACGCTCTCTACAGGACCGAGTCGACCGTCGTTCTGTCAGCGCCCGCACACCCATGCCGTCGACACGGAACAGTGAAGCGTATCGACGACGCATGGAGGTTGTGGTCATGCGCCTACTTCAAACGCCTTCCGCTTCACACGCTTCCCGTCCCTCGAGATACAAGCCTCTTGGACTTGGCGGTGTACTATGCAGTAGCAGAGCCAACTTCTCGCCAAGAACTGGATCGCCCACGAGTTGAACCAAGGTGAACTACCCTTTCGAGCGACCACTCTACGTACACGGCGGTGACCAACGGCAAGCGCCTACGTTCCGATTGCTACAATCTGCAACGAGCTCCGTGCTACCTTCAACGACTTCTTGTCGAAAGGGATCGAACCCCTGCAGACCAAAATGCATCGATCAAAGGGCGCTTGGAGCAACACACTGATTCCAATAAGCCTGGTGAGCTTGCCAACGGACAAGAGTTCCTTCTGAATCCTGCTTCTAACAACGGCAGCACCAACCGGTCTGTTGATTCGCGTACTTAAAATCGCGCCATACACACCTACCCCTACGACGATCCCGACCTGGAGCTCGACTGCGTTGCCAAGCAGGATGACATTGCGACACTGCCTCGGCTACAATCCTCGACGGTGCATGCGATCGAGCTCGTGCGGCTCGCTTGGAGGAGCTTGAAGACGACGCCATGGCCGCACCTTCTCGCGCAAAGGCAGTTGACACTGCATGCACGTGGATCAGCTCGTTTGAAGCGACACATGTTGTACTATTAAATAATCACAAAATCCTAGATGCAGCTAGGCCAAGGCGTAGAAGCTCGACTTGCCGCCGCCAGACCGCCCCGTGTTGGTCTCTTCGAGCAGCGGAATGTGCTTGAGGTGCGAATTCGTGCTCGTGGCCGAGAGGAGGCTCACGTCGCTGGCCGTGCGCTTAAAGTACAAGGTGCCCGGCGGCTCAATGTCGACCTCGCAGCGCGTATTCTTGAGGATGTAGTCGCAGTCCATCTGCTGCAGGTTGCCGACGAAGGGCAAGTTCTTGTGCAGTGCGTCCTTGATGTCTTCTTTCGCGACGCGGTGCAGCGATCGAATGAGCTGCGCGATCGTCGGGCGCTGCGTCGGGTCGACTTGCCAGCACATGGAGACGAGCACCTTCCAGCGCGGCGGGCACGAGTTGGCGACGATCGTCGGGCGCTTGCCTTGGACGATGGCGGCTTCAATCTGGTGGTTCCACCGGATCTCGTCGTACGGCAGCTTCCGGCCGTCAATGAGCTCCCAGAGGATGACGCCAAGCGAATAAATATCAATCTTCTCCGTGTACTGCTTGTGGCCCTTGATGACCTCGGGGGCCATCCAGCGGGTGGTGCCGACGAGGCCGGTCATCTCTGGCGACACGTGGTGGTTCTGGCTCCGGACGATCTCGGCAAGGCGAAGCGTGCCAAAGTCGGCGATCTTGGCATGCCACGTCTCGTCGACGAGGATGTTGGGGCTCTTGAGGTCCCGATGGATCATCTGCGAGTTGTGCAGGTACTGCAGTCCGTACGCAAGGCCCAGCGCGAGTCGAATCTTCATCGGCCAAATGATGCTCCGCCCGTTGAGCGCATACGCATTCGAGAGCACGTCGCGGAGCGAGCCGCGCGCGCAGTACTCGGAGATGATGCAAATCGAGCCTTGGTGGAACCCGGCCTCCATGAAGAGCACAATGTTAGGGTGCGTGAGTCGCTTCATCACGATGGCTTCTTGCTGGATCTCGACGTTGCACTCGTGCAAAAACGCCGGGTCGAGCGCTTCGTCGTTGTTGTCGAGGAGCAGCATCTTCATCTTGACGGCGACGACTGCGCCGCGCCACTTGCCGCGGTACACGACCGCGAGGCCTTGGCCAATCTTCTCGCCAATCTCAAGCCCGTGGAGCTCTTGGGTCGGCGAGAGCGGCGGCGCCGCCTCGTCAATCTTGGACGTCGGCGGCCGGTAGCAGTTGACTTTGGAAAGAAACACGATGCAGTTGCCGGTCGGCCACAGCGCAAACAAGATCGACGAGATGTTGGCAAAGGCGTCGTCGGGCGTCTGCGTTAACGCGCCGGTCGCGAAGAACCACACGTCGTTGGTGAGGTTGGGTGTCACGAACGCGAGGAAGATGAGCATGTAGCCAAGGAGCTTGCCCATGACGACGCTCTGTCCGAGCTGGCCGGACCGAATCTTGTGCGCCCGGAACGAGCAGAGCGTATAGAGAACGGTCACGAGCGCGATGAGGGCGAGCGTGTCCCAGACGACGCGCGCGATCAGTGGCACCTGCTGCGAATTCGACTCGAGCGCGTAGATCTCGAGCGCGGCGTAGAGCAGCGTGAGCGACCAGATCGCCGTGTGCGTGAAGATCATCGAGAAGTCGCCGCGCTGGTTCTGCCGAAACAAAATGTACAAGGCGAGGGCAATCGACCAGAGAAAGGACGAGATCTCGAGGCTCCAGTGCGGCGCCTTGAGGAAGACGTCAATGGGCCACGACGGCGGCGCGCGACGCAAGGCGAGGACGTTGGCTATCGCGCCCGTGAGCGAAAAGCCCACGTCGCTCAGCGCGCGGTAAAAGATGAGCTTTGTCGAGAGGGCCGTCGTGTGGCGGATGCGCAGCAGCATGTACGAGGCCGCGACCGTCGACACGACCTGGCAGACCAGCGCTGCGATCGTGAACATGCGTCTCGTGTCGTCGGCGGCCATCGGTCGGTCCTGCCTTTCTACTGCTGGCTCGCGCGTATCGACTTTCAGAGGTTTCCCAAGCGCCAGAAGCGTTTCCGAAAACCAGCTGGCGTCGCCAGGCTTCTGCGCCGGCGCGTCACCAAGCAACACACACTCGTACGTCACGCCCCAAGACGAGCATGGCCCCCTGCACGCCATTTCTTGACTGCTATATATTCATGCGAGCAATGGCAGTATTACCGGGAATACACTCAACCGGGCAGTCGACCTTGGCGGTCTTGCTTGCCCAAAACCTCTCAAACTGCATACTTCAAGACGGCCAGCATGACTCACTCGCGGCCGCTCGTCGCCGTCCTCAGCGCGTACATCGAACTGTAGCTGCATGGACGAGAAGAGACAAGGCGTCCATCGAGTTGCTGCATTGCAGTCGCCGCATCCATCGACTCGGACAATGCCTAGTCGAGATATCGACTAAGATGATCGCGGGATTGAGAGCGACTGCTGGAGAGAGCGATCGAACGAGTAGAAGGGACGGACGAACGTCATGTCTTAAGCACCACACGCGTGCGTAACTGCGACCTGCTGGGCGCCGAGAAGCGACTCCTCGTTTTAGTCGATGGCACCGACTAAGCGTGGGTGCGAGCTTGACGCAGCGCCGCCTCTACGTCGACTACGATCCGAGCCATAAAGACACAGCGCGCCATGATTTGCAACGTTGAAGGTCGACATTTTTATTCGATCCGGATACGCTGTACGTATCCGGAAGGCAGGCTGCCGGCTATTTCGAGCCGCCACAACGAATATAGGAGCGAGGGGCCAAGACGACGGGAGGAGCATGGTCCGGTTCAACGCGATCGTGGGCCATGAGATCGTGAGCTCGGGTGGCTCCAAGCACACGGTGTACATCCTCGAAGTCCAGATCGACAACATGAGCTACGTCGTCAAGCACCGATACCATGAGTTCAAGGAGCTCCACGACACGGTACAGCGCAGCTATGGAAGATGGTACTTAGCCGAAACGTAGCTCGTCAAGGAAGGCTACAAGTGCACGGCCGTGCCGCCCAAGAAGTTCATTGGCAGCCTCAACCCCGAGTTTGTGCACAAGCGCCAGCTCGAGCTCAGCGTGTGGCTCCAGCAGCTCTGTGCGTGGGACCCGACGTCGCCGTACCCGAACCCGCACAACAGCGAAGCGCTCAAGGTCTTCCTCCTCGAGCACGTACGACCGCTTGCTTGCTTGTCGATATGGTTCACTGCAATGCATGTGTATAGAAGGAGCCGCGGACGACGCCGCCCTCGGACACGAGCGCCAACTGTGTGCCCAAGCCGCAGGCCGCGCCCAAGGTCGAGTACGTCTCGAAGGCCTCGTCCGAGCTCGACGACAGCGCCGAGTTTGACAAGGAGGCCAACATGGAGGACGAGATCACACTCTACAACACGCCCAAGACGCGCCTCGATGACTTTGAGCTGCTCAAGGTCATTGGAAAAGGGTCGTACGGCAAGGTGACGCTCGTGCGGAAGAAGGACTCGAAGAAGCTGTACGCGATGAAGACGTTGAGCAAGCCCAACGTCAAGCGACGCAACCAGGTCGAGCACACGCGCACGGAGCGCCGCGTCCTCGGGCTCACCAAGCACCCGTACATTGGTGCGTCTCCTCTTGCCCAAGCATGGTTTCTTACCCTAACTTCGTAGTGCACTTGCATTACGCGTTCCAGACCACGCAAAAGCTCTACTTTGTCATCGACTACTGCCCCGGCGGCGAGCTCTTCTTCCATCTCTCGCGCATGGAGCGTTTCTCCGAGAGCATGGCCTGCTTTTACGCCGCTGAGATTGTCCTCGCCCTTGACCATCTGCACCAGCTCGGAGTCGTCTACCGGTACCATCGATCTTGTCCATCTCGGTACGCTCACGCACGCGTCGTATTAGGGATCTCAAGCCCGAAAACATCCTCTTCGACGCGACGGGCCACGTCCTCCTAGGTACAGTACGCTAGCTGGCGCGTGGAACCTCATCTCGACGATGATAGCCGACTTTGGCTTGGCGAAGGAAGGTATCACGGACGGTGCAGAAGGCACCAACTCGATGTGCGGGACGCCCGAGTATCTCCCGCCCGAGATCCTCGACCGCGTCGGTCACGGCACGTCGGTCGACTGGTGGGCCCTCGGTATGGTGCTCTACGAGATGCTCACGGGCCTCCCGCCGTGGTACACGCGCAACCGCCAAAAGCTCTTTGACCGTGTCCGGAACGCGCCTTTGACGTTCCCCGACTATGTCTCGGCGCCGGCGCAGTCGCTGATTGCGGGCCTCTTGAACCGCAACCCGACCGAGCGCCTCGGCAACAAGAGTGCCAAGGACATCCAGGTGCACCCGTTCTTCGCGACCATCAACTGGGATGCGCTCTACGCGCGGGAGCTGCCGCCGCCCTTCAACCCGTGCGCCAACATCAACCTCGAAGAGACCAAGAATTTCGAGGCCGAGTTTACGAAAATGCAGCTCAACTCGGTGCCGGACGCGACCGTCATGGGCGGCTCGTACAACCGGTCGTCGGACGTGCGCGGCTCGATCACGTTCCAAGGCTTCACGTACAACACGCCGAGCGACATGAACAACATGGGCATCGAGTCGACGCGCGGCTCGACGCTGACTCAATTTTAAAAAACACGTTTCGAATCCAACAGTCGTCCTCGTGCATGTCCTACGCACTAGTAGTATTGTTGTCTGGGGACCGCCAAGTCGGTTGGAGATAGTACAATTGAAAGACTGATGCTTGCGGACCTTCCAATCGTGCACAAGTTGTCGTCTTGTGCACCGGTCGTCGAAAGGGCGATCGCGTATCTGTGCCGACGACATGCTGCCTGTCTAAAGGCACCTGCGAGTGCCACGTCATGGAGTCCACCTGACGTGGGGTCCTCCGTGGCGACCTGGCTGCTGCAGGGTGAGCCGAGCCTAACGTCCTGGAGACCGACCGATGGCCGAGATGACGCCGGCGGCACTCGAGCCGAGTGCCGGATACGGTCGCCTGTCGCATCCGCATAGGCAATGTGGCGACCATTGGCGGCGAACCGCGCCGCGAGCCGTCGCTCCGTGGTGCATCTGTCGACGGCCGCGACGACGAGCACCGATGTGGTGGCACCCGTCCAGAAAGTCAAGAAGGTCCGGTTCAAGAAGGACCACGACTATGGCCCGCCACCCGAGGCGTCGACGTTCCCAGCGTACGCCGCGCGCGATTTTTTCGGTTTGAAGTGCTGCACGAGTCGACCAAGTCGCGGGCGCGCGTCGGGCGCATCCACACGCCGCACGGTGTCATCGACACGCCAGGATTTGTGCCCGTTGGCACCAACGCCGCGCTCAAAGGTTGTCATATTCTCCACTTGCCCTGTGCCAACATGCAAGGTGTAGGCGTCACGCAGCGCGAGGCTGACGCGGCGGGTGTCCAGCTCATGTTTGCGAATTCATACCACCTGCTCTTGCAGCCAGGCCCGGACGTCATTGCCGGCGCCGGTGGCTTGCACAAGTACATGAACCGGACGCGACCGCTCATCACCGACAGCGGCGGCTTCCAAGTGTTTTCGCTCGCGTATGGCTCGGTGCACGAAGAGCTCACAATGAAGGGTGCGGGCCGCAGCCACGGCGGCAAGTACCGCGACGGTCCGTCGACGGTCGCCAAGATCAGCGAAGACGGCGTCGACTTCAAGTCGTACCGGGACGGGCGCAAGGTGACGCTCACGCCCGAGTCGAGCGTCCAGATTCAGAAGGCGTACGGCGCCGACATTATCATTCCATTTGACGAGTTGCCGCCGTACCACATTACGCCCGAGGCGCTTGTAGCAACTCCTTTCTTATTTGAAACGGTGGATGACGTGGCATCGTACTAGGCGCTCTCGGTCAAGCGCACGCACCGCTGGGAGGCCCGGAGTCTGCGCGAGCATCTCAAGAACGTGCAGAAGCAAGCCATGTATGGTGTCATCCACGGCGGCGTCGACTACGACCTCCGAAAGCAGAGCGTCGAGTACATTGCGTCGTTGCCGTTTGACGGCCACGCCATCGGCGGTAGCATTGGCAAGAACCGCGACGAGATGTTGGAATTGCTGACGTACGTGACGCCGCAGCTGCCACGAGAAAAGCCCATTCACTTGCTCGGAATTGCGGACGAGCCGTCGCTCCACGGCTGCGTCCCGCTTGGTATCGACACGTTCGACTCGTGCTACCCGACGCGCGCGGGCCGCCACGGCACGGTGTTTTCCAAAACCCTCGGGCGCATCCAAGTCACGAAAGGCAAGTTTGCGTCGCACCATGGCCCGATCGACGAGAGCTGCAGCTGTCCCGCGTGCAAGGAGCACAGCGTGTCGTACATCCACCACCTCTTCAAGGCGCATGAGCCTACAGGCATGATGCTCGCAACGCTCCACAACCTCTACTACATGACGTCGCTCATGGAGAGCTTCCGTGCCGACATTCTCGCCAATAAGATCTAATCGAAACCTAACGAGAGGCGCGATAGACATTAAAAGAATGCTTCGGACATGTGTCTCGCATCAGCCAACGTCGTACCAGGTATCCAAGGACGCGTAGCCAGTGGGAAGTATTTAAATGCTCGATGGCAGGTGGATAGATCGTCTTGGATAATACTAGATAGCGCGCGCGGCGTCGTGTCGGCGTTGTTCGGCAGCAAGTGCAAAGTGGACTTGGCCGTGTATCCATCTCGTACTATCCATCTATCTAGGACGACCAAATCCATATCTCATCTACGGTAAGTCGTCACCATGCAAATTGTAATGGTACTAGTACATTGGATCTTATCGGCGACGTGTATCCGATAAAGCTATCGATCTAACGCATGCGGTTGTACGGCGCTTGCATCATGGGCGCGCCAATCTCGGACGTCGCCGGTTCGTTGAACGTGCCGAGTTCCATGTCGATCGGGTCCGGGTCCTCGGCCTTCTTGTGCTTGCGCGCTTCGTGGCGCTTGTGGAGGACGCCCGTGGCGCTCAGCGTATTGAAGAGGAGGAACTGCCGCGCGTAGTAGATGAGGTACCCGATGCAGCCGAGGAGCCGGATGCCGTTGAAGGCGGCGACGAACGCGTACAAGAACGGCAAGAACGAGTCGGCGCCGACCGTGTTGACGCAGATGATGACCATCGACATGTTGGACATGACCCACACCAGTAGCAAGTTGGACCGGAACGAGTCGAAGCGCTTCTTGAGCTCGTCTTGGTTGCGCGCGTCTTGGGCTTTCTTGGCCTCCAGAGCTTTTTGGCGCGCGACAATGTCCTTGTACTGGCCGACGGCTTCGGTTTTATGGGCCTCGTGGCCCGTGTCGATGCCCTTTGTGCCCCAGCTGAGGTCGTGGAGGTTGCAGAACGAGTAGACCATGAGGATGTTGACAAAGCTCGGCATGAGCGCCGTGTACTGGACGAACGTGAGCACAATGTGGTGCACTTCGCAGTGCAGCGCTGACCCAATGAAGAACGTGCCGAGAATGAGCACTGCGAGCACGATCGCCATGGCGTCTTTCGAGGACGTGATGAAGATGACGATGGCGACACCGGATGCGAGCAGCATGAGCAAGCCAAAGAGCACCGAGATGAGGTAATGGGTGCCTTTGACGTGTTTGGGCTTGTTGCCGAGGCCGATCGTGACTTGGGTAAAGACCGTGACCGCGTAAAAGACGTTAAACGCCGTCGGGAGGCCGTCGAGGACCCACTGCGGGTACTCGGACGTGTCGATGAAGTTCCACCGGTTGTCGCGGAAGCCTTGGAAGATGACAAAGTACAAGGCGAGGTAAAAGTTGGCCGCTGAGACGCCGAGAAGAGCACTTGCAGAATGTTGTAAATGTACTGCACGAGGAGCGCGAGCTTGCGCGTGAGCGAGTGGTTCGACTCGGTGTACACGCGGCCCCAGTTCCAGATCGCAAACAACGTCGCGAAAAACGACCCGTTGAGCCAGCGCCGGCGCTGGCCCACGAGGTCGATCAAGTTGGTCGGCACGTCTGTGCGCGCGATCGCGTCCTTGACGTAGTGCATGGTCCAGTTGCAGTCTTTGCGCGCGAGGAGCTCAAAGCACAGGATGCGATCTTCGGCGAGGTACATGTTGCCAGCAAACGGTCCGAGCTCGGCCATGTCGGTTGTGAGACTCTTAAAGTACGCTTGCAGTGGCGCGCCGCGAATCGCCTTGTAGCGGTAGGCCGAGAACGCGCCGGGCAGCACCGAGATGAAGCCGAAGCACGACTCGAGCGACTTGTCGAGGATGTTGGAAATCTTGTATTCGAAATGCTGCGCCGCGATGACCCAGTTGCACATGTTGGGCAGCGGCTTGTCGACCGCAATCTCGCCGCAGACGCCGCCGATCTGTGCGTTGATCTCGAGCGCCGTGAGCAGCTTGTAGAACGACGACTTGGTCGGCATCGTGCCGACGTCGAGGAGCACGGTGTAGTCGGGCATGATCTGCTCGGCAAACGCGTCAAAGTACCAGAGGTGCGAGTCGAGCTTCCCGCATTGTTCTCCTTGAGTGCAAAGGCCACTTGGAGTGGCGGGAACCGGATCGAGTTCTCTTTCGTCATCTGAAGCGAATGCTCGAAGAGGTGGCACTGCACCTTGACGCCGGTCGACGTGATGTTCATAACGTCTTCGTCGTAGAGGCCGACGTTGGCGAGCCACTCGAGCGTGCCTTTGTTGGCTTTCGTGCGGCCATCCGAGACGACGACGACCAGCACCTGCTTCCACGCGTCGTCGCCTTCGTACCCCGGGAGGCTGTGCTGCTTGAGGTACAGGACGTTGTTGCAGACCTTGCGGAGCGTCGACCGGAGCTCGTTCTCGTCTTCGTTGTACATGGTGATGACCACCATGAGCCGCGGGCGGCGGCCGCTCTGGATGCACTGCAGCCGGTACCCCGTCTCGGTGAACGCTTTCGGGCCCGAGCACACGGGCGTGTAAAACATCATGCGCGCCTCGGTTTCGTCGAGGTCTGGCGAGTTCATCGTGCGGTCGTACGTGACCTCGACGGCCATCGGCTTGGCGATGCGGACCGGCGGCGTCGACGTGTTGTAGCGCTCGATCCACTCGGCGAGGTGCTCGGCCCACTCGAGCACCTCCTTGCCTTTATGGAGGAGGAGGTTGCGGACCTTCTGGGACGCTTCCTTCTCGGCGGCCGTCACAATCATCTCGCCGCCGTCCAGAAAGTGCTTGAGCGCCTCGCGGAACCGGCCCTCGTTCTCGGCTTGGATCGCACGCTCGAT
Source organism: Saprolegnia parasitica CBS 223.65 (assembly GCF_000151545.1). Classification (NCBI taxonomy): domain Eukaryota; phylum Oomycota; class Saprolegniomycetes; order Saprolegniales; family Saprolegniaceae; genus Saprolegnia; species Saprolegnia parasitica. The sequence continues at coordinate 75,328 of NW_012156448.1, forward strand.
CGCGCGGAACGCATCGTCGATCGTGAACGACGTGCCCTGCAGCAGGAGTTGCATCGCGTTCGAGCCCTTCATGCTCGCCTCTTTCGCCGAGATGGGCGCAATGTTGGAGAGGAAGGTTGGCTGCGACTTGGGCGGCGCCTGCATCATCGGCATCATGTTGTACTCGTAGTCGTACTCGTACGACGAGGCGGCGGATGGGACGTTGGACGCACGGCTGCTCACGCCCTTTCGCGGCGCGCGCGGCTTGGCATTGGCGGCGTTGTTGGACGGACGACCGGCGGGCGGCGCGTAGCGGCGGCCACTGGCCTCGGTCGGGCGCTTGGGTGGCATCACGTGCACGCGACTGGTACTCTGACTGCCCCAAAGGACTGTATATGGATACTGGGCATGCGTGGCTCGTGGTGGTGGTGGACGTCTGCAGCAGCAGGGCTCAGGCGCGTAGAGTTGGGGCAGCAGCGGATGAAAATTCGCAGTGGATGGCACGACCATCTGCGCGACGCCGACGAGCCCTCTGCCACAGTGAGGCAGCATGTCATTGATGGCCATCATCCGGATGCCGGATCGGGTTGATGCCGCGTTTGTATGTGGACGTATCCGGAACGACCGGCGACCGTTGCAGAACGGGAATTCCCCGTAAAATTTCATTGCAACAACTTGTCTAAAGTATAGGTACGGCCGACCACCTGCCGCCGCCGCGTTCATATCCCAGGTTATATACACTCGGCGTGATGCATTAGGTTGTCGTCGTTGACGCGACGACGACTGCGCCGGCGACGACGACGATCGAGAGCAGCAGCGTGAGCGTCGGGAGGTGCGACGTTAGCACCAACTGGGCGCCGATCGAACCTGGTGGTGTGCAGCTTGCAGTCGGCATCTCCGCCACCCCGGCGTCGTCTGTCGCGGCGTCCAAACTAATGTTATCGGCTGCCACGTGGCACACTGGCCTGAAGAAGATCAAGCCGTCTTGGAACATTGAGGGTTGCGCGCCTTGCTGCAGAATGCCCGCCGTCAGCAGCAGCGAGGCGCAGAGCACAGCCGCCACGATGGCAGCGCTGAGGTCCTCGGCGACGGGCACGAGAACGGGCCCGACCAGATTCAGCATCACACCTCGTTCGCGTCGAACCAGACTCTTTCTGAGAGGTGTCGTCGCACCGGTAGTCTTCCAATAGAACGGTAGTACCTCAAGTTTGGACGGTTGGTGCACCAATGAACGACCGTGGCGCTGTCGCCGTTGGGACACGGCGGTTCGCTCCGCCAACCGCCCCAATGAGACCTCCACCCGTGTTGGCCGGCAGGCGAGCGGCCTGCCCGTACACCCAGTACACCCAGCGAGGAGTATACCGCGAGGCTGATCAAGTGGCTGGATGACTGCCGTCATACCGGTACTCTGAGTACACCAGTGGAGGACCACTGTAGTACTGGACAGGGCGATATATAGTTCCGACTGTCATTGGCGGCTTCTTCTTGGGTGGCTTTTCCCGCGACCCCAAGCTCGAACAGCGCTTGGCCGGACGGAGGCGGCGGTTGTGGGCTCCGGCCAAATCCTCTTCTGTGACGGCGAGGAAGCCCAGCAGGCGTCCCGCTTTGTCGGATGCCGTCCATGTACAGGCAGCGGTGGAAGCACATGAGCGATATGCACTCGTATGTGTCGAGCGTGATCGGGTCAACGAGCAAGTAAGCACGCTCGACTCGTTGCGCATCGAAGTGGCCACTGCAACTATCATACATGAAAAGCGAGCGCCTCGAAGGAAGATTCCGAAGCCATTCAGGATGAATCCACAGCTTTGGCCATGTCTTTCTCAGCGTTCCGGATGGGATCGGCCAATAGTACTCGTTGCTGGCGGCGCAGGATGTGCCATTGCTCGTGATTGGCCAAAACAATATCTTGAAGGGGTTCCTGTGTGTCAAGGCAAAGGAGTTGGCGGCCTGCAGCAACGAGCGCCGGAAGCACGTCCCGCGCGTCGGAGAGGCACATCGACGTGCGCAGTGACGTCAAGCATGGCAGTTGCACGACGCCAGAAAGGACAGCCACGACCTCCTGCCTCGTCCACTGATGCCCATGAATACTGAGCGTCTTCAGACGCACGCACGTCGACGCAAGCGCCTCCATGAGCAGCTCCATCGACGACGAGATCGCGAAGCTCGAGAGAGGTCAGCGCCGGGACAAGCCCGCAATCAATGCATCTGTGTGGTTGACATCCAGTCGGTCGACGACGACGAGCGACTTGAGTTGTGCAAGCGTTGGCGCCGCGGCCGAACGTGTCGCCAGTTGGCCAAAGACGCTGCTCTCGAAGTGCTTGAGCTTCGTGCTGCAGACGGCGGTCGCAAGGTTCGTCACCGTTGCGTCGTCGCCAACACCATTCGAGCAACCCTCCCAATTCAAGGTCTTCAACGACACTGGGAGCGTGCGGCCGTGGAAGCCACCGAGGCTGTGGGCGTTGGTGATAATGAGGTCCGTCAGCGTCATGTTGGCTTGCAGCGCATCGCAGAACGCAACGGCAGCATCGTCGCGTTGTCGCGCGGCAGTCGAGGCGGGATCGTTGAACTCGACGCCCTCGTTCTCCGAAAAGGAATAGTCGAAGAGCATTACTCGGTACAGACGTGGGCAGCGCTGCAAGAGGAGGTCGCAGATTGCTTGACATTGACCATCGACCATGCGGTCGCTGAAAACATTGAAATTGACACTGCTGAGCGCAGGTCCAACGACGGCGACGAGCGACCAAGTCATGCCGGTTCCTGGATCGAGCACTGGAGTTGAATGCGAGGACGCAGCGGTAGTGTCGCTGCAAGCAACGCCAAGACGGAAGGCGGCAACTCCGTCCCGCTTAAGGTGATGTACGGCCAGTTGGCGCTGACCGTTGATGGCATGGCCGTGTTGCCGTCGAGAAAAGCTGTGAGTGCTGGCGTCAAGTGCATCCGTGGCACGGCTCGAAGGAAGCAGCCAACGTCGTTGTGGTTGCTCAAGCACGTAGCAATCGCCTCGACGACGTGCGGAAGCGTGAGCGCGGGCTTCTAAATTTCTTATCCGGATGCGCGATCGGATTGGCAGAAATCGTTTTGCTAGAATCACATCGTTCATGCAGCAAACCTGATGCGGAGACCTGTTGCGGAGTACCTTGGACGTGGTGCATGAGCAAGGATGTAGTTGATATGTCACGGTTTTTCCTTCTTGAGACGCACTGTCGTCCAGGATTGAGGATCTTGGAACGGGTGAGGGTTGCGCTGGATTGGCTGCTGGACCAAGATTTCCACCAATCCGATCGCGCATCCGGATACGAAATTTAGAAGCCAACATTCGACGCTTCCGCGACACGACAAGCAACCAGCTTGCCACGATGACCGCACGACCAAGGCCAAGGCCACTCGTGGAACGCCGCCACACGCACTCATACTACCGCATGCCATCGAGGCCATGCCGGGCGTCGGTGCACTCGTCGCGGTCTCTGTGCTCCTTCCGCTCCCACCAAGTTTGCATCTTGCCTCCGTATCCCGCATGTGACAGCATCGAGACTTTCATCACGACCTTCTCGTCTGTGTCAGTGCTGTTGATGGAGACGCTCGCGATGACGTTCGTGGGGATCCAGGCGCTACGCCTTACCAAGGAGTACTAACCATCTCGATGCGCCTCGCGGATGTGCTAGAGGTGCTTCCCGAGCTTGTTGACGCCGGCCATCATCTCGGCGACCTCTGGGTGAAGCCAAATGGATTTGATGGCTCCCGGTGCGTGCTGCAGTAAACACGGTCAAGCGCGAGTCGACGACGTCCCGTTGGTCGTAGAGACATGAGGTGTCGATGGCTTTGTGTGGGGCCACATACAGCCGTTGATCGAAGCCGAATGGTATCGCTTGCATGTTGGAACTCGAAATAGTGATATCTTTTCGTCCTATGTTGGGTACGTGGCAGCATGACAAGCCGTATCTCGTTCGCTCACGGCAATGTTGTCGTGCGCAAGAGGTCTTCCGCGCCATACAAGCTCTAGGAGACGCTCGAGAGAACGTTACTCGACGATTCTGCGTTTTTCCAGCCGTTCCGCAAGCGAAACCAACCGACGAGTGGCCGCGTCCTCCGAGGCGCGGCCGTCGGTCATCCAGGCCGCAGCAGAAGGAGGCCTCGTCAGTCGACGCCTTGGCCTGCTGAGAGCCGCGCCATCAGACCAAGCGACGCTGAGCGATGAGGAACTTATCGCCACGCTGTACAAGACGGCATATCCGAGGAAGACGACGACATGCTCCAGCCAGACAATAACAAAAACAACGGTCAGGGGGACCGACAACCAACATCAGATCCAACACAGAACCAACATGAGCACCGAGCAGCGAGCACAGAGCAAAGAGCACAGAGCAC
>NW_012156448.1:79771-156963 GCF_000151545.1 Saprolegnia parasitica CBS 223.65
TGGCAAGTCGGAAAATTCAGGTATTTTTTTACATTCTTTTCAATTGTTTCATACAAACATCCAGTGTAAACACCTAGCACGCGACGTTCGAATCAGGATTCAGTTTGCCAAGATGCCCCAGTACGGTGACGTCGTAACGGGCCCACCCCGCGACGAGGACCGCGCGGCCTTGATGGCCGAGGATGGCCGCGTCATCGCCGTGACCGTGCCACCGACGTACGGCGAGGTCGCGACGCCGACGCCGCCGGAAGAGCAGGCGCGCCAGCGCGCCGACGAAGAGGCTGCGACCCGCGAAGAGGCGGCTGGCGACCTCATGCATGGCGTCAACTCATTCTGGGCCGTGCTCTGGCCCGTCTGTGTTACCATGGTCATCGCCAGGTACCATCGCGATGGCTCGCCCAAGTGCTCACGGCCATGACGTAGCTTTGCCGTGGTCAACTTTCGAAGCGCCGCGCTGCAGGCGTCGATGAGGTAGAGCACCATAATGGCTTGCTCGTTGCCATGACGATGGTCGTAGCACGTACCTCGTGTACAACGAAGTCCAAGGCGCCAAGACGAGCACGGTTGTCGGCCACTCGCTCGTCAACGCGCTGGTTGTCATTGGCTTTGTGACCGTCCTCACCTTTTGCATGGCGCTTCTCTACAAGTTCAACTGCATGAAGGTATAATCTCGACGGCATGGAATTCAGCGGTGCGATCTCTCGCATGCGTAGCTGCTCGTGGGCTACATCATGTTTTCGTCGTCGGCAATCCTCGGCTTTGAAGGCGGCCAGCTCGTCGACACCGTCTTCAACGACCGCTTCCACTGGCCGCTCGACTGGATCTCGTTTCTTTTCATCATGGTCAACTTTGCCTTTGTGGGTGTCGCCGCCATCTTTTACCAAAAGGTACAGGGTTCGATCCGCGCTCGTCTTCGCTGACAACGTCGATTTGCAGGGTATCCCAAAGCTCGTGCAGAACGCCTACCTCGTGCTCGTAAGCGTCATTCTCGCGTGGCAGTTTTCCATGTGGCCCGAGGTATGTACGCTCTGCGATCCCCGCCGCCGTGGCTCATATGGATGCTGCATCAGTGGACGACGTGGATCTTTTGCTTTATGTTTGCCTGCTACGATCTCTGCGCCGTCCTGACCCCGTGCGGGCCCCTCAAAGTGCTTGTACGCGCGCTCAATCTCAACCTCAATTGTGTACTAACTTTGAACAGATTGGCCTCATTGAGCAAAAGCAAGCGCCGATGCCCGGGTTGCTCTACGAGGCTCAGATCCGCGACGGCGTCGGCAACCGCCGCCAGCAGCAGCATCAACAAGAAGAGCAGCAGCAACAGCAACAACAACAGCAGCAGCAGCGTCCGCAGCAGCCACCGGCGCCCGTCAAGTCGACGCCGGCGGCCCCGCGCCCCCGCGCCGCCCGCCGGACGCCAGCCTGCTGCCGAGCCGTCGACGGCGTCGTACACGATCGAGCTCTCGACATCGCATTCCGACCACGTCGTCGACAACACGGTGCGCTTGTCCGTCTTGCTTGCATGCGCTGACAACGGTCGTGATGCTAGCCCTTCGAGCCGTACCCGTGCGAGACGGAGGCCGAGTTTGAGGCGCTTCTCGGGGCCTTTTACCAGCGCTACAGTCCCAACGACGTGTGGAAGGTCGAGCAGGTCGCGGCCAAGTTCTTCCTCAAGCAAGACCGCATGTGGCCGTCCATGTTCCACAAGTACCTCGTGTGCTCGTGCGGCACGGCCAGCACACCCTGCGACGTCCAAGTGGCCATTGACATGCGCAACGCGCGGCGCGAAGAGCGGGCGGCGGACGCCGAAGACGACAATACGATCAAGCTCGGGCTCGGCGACTTCATCTTTTACTCGGTGCTCGTCGGGCGCGCGGCCATGTACGACTTTTCCACGTTTGTCGTGTGCTTTCTTTGCATCCTCATGGTATTACTATACTATCTATCTAGTACTATCCTGGATTGATACATGAGGATTGATATTAGGGACTTGGCGGCACGCTCTTTCTCCTCTCCGTGCTGCACAAGGCGCTGCCGGCGCTCCCGATCTCGATCTTCCTCTCGATTGCTTTTACTTTTGGTCGCGTGCCACCTTTGTCGACTTCTGCAACTTTGTCACGGTCCTCCCGTCCGCGCTGTAGATGGTGAAATGCTCGACGACTAGGAACGTATAACAAGAAGGAAGACGCCACCGTCGGCCATGTATGTATGAAGGCTGTGTGTTTATGGCAGACGACAGCAACACTAAAGGAGATCTCAAGCAGTTGGAGGCACAGCGCTGACTAAGGCGTCACAGCACCTGGCTGTCAAGCCTGAGGGCGCAGACGACCCAGTTCTTGCAAGGGCCGAGACCGGTCGGCTATCACCACACATGAGCTCTTGTACCGATACCTTCAAGTCACGGCGGAACAGGCGCATGGTCAGCGTGCCATGTGCCTGGTGTTGACGCAACTCGCAGCATTACGTAGGCCTATGGACGCTGCTTGCCAAGTAGGCGCCGCCACGTCGTCGCCCTGGTTGCTCTTGGGCATGCACTTGCATGCACAGGAAGCTGACCCATTTCAACCGCTCCACCTCTGTCCGACGAAGCTCGCTCGAATCTGGAGCGTTGGGTCCTTGACCAACGACTACTGCCGCGTTGGAGGCGTGCTGTGCACATGCCCGTCGAACGGAGAATGAGCTCGTTCTACACCAAGTTGACCTCGCGATCGACGGCGGCCATCGTCGTCGACCGCCGGCTTCTTCAATACGGATGGCGCCACCCAGTTCCCGAGCCGCCATCCGAGCTTATTTGTGTCCACGGCCATGTCGCAAGATTGCACTTTGTAAAAACGTGCGGCGGCGACGGCGACGGCAACCGTCCTGCACGTCGGTGTCGGTGTCGACGACGGTGTCGGTGTCGGCGCCATCTGCGCTGGTGGCGCCACCATCTCGCCTGCGTCGGTCCGCGTCATCGCGGCGATGTTCCGCCAAGCGACCAATCGCATCGCGGCGCGGCTAATGACTGGTCAAGAATCCTTCAGGCGCCATTTGTCATCCTTGGCGGTGATTGGCTGTTTTTTGCGGCACCGTATCCGGAAGTCCGGATACAGGCCTTCGTGGGGTTGAACTGTAGCCTCTCGTGTGCAAATCGGGTGCATTTTTATTCAACAATCCCATAAAAATAGTGGTCATTTTAATGTCGAGCCAGCGGAGGAAGATTTGAAAGAACTTGGCGTTTGTATACTAAGGGCGCGCTGTTGACGAAACCGACGCCGCAATGATCAGCGTGGAATTCCGCAAATTAATATCGGCGGATCCCGCGGAATTTATTAAACGTGCGGCGGAGGCATTGTCGTTTTCACGCCAAGAAGACAAGTAGCAACATGTTGTCCGCGTTGACGCGTTCGGCGCGCCGCCAGGTCATGGTGCCCTCCTCGATGGCCACGGTACGCAGTCATGGCCGATGCGCGCTGCCTTGACGTTGCCGTCAATGCAAGCCGCGTGCAATTTGGACCAGAATGGGTGGGCTAAATGAGATTTGTGTGTGTAGCGTGCGGCCTCTTCGACCCCGCTCTCGGTCTTGGACCCTGCCGGCAGCCCACGATCGACGAGACGTACGCCAAGATGGAGAAGAACCTCGCCATCGTGCGCAAGAACATCAACAAGCCGCTTACGTTGGCCGAAAAGATCATTTACGGCCACTTGGACGACGCCAACTTTGGCGTGCCCAAGCGCGGTGAGACGTACCTCAAGCTCCGCCCCGATCGCGTTGCCATGCAGGACGCCACGGCCCAGATGGCGGTTCTCCAGTTCATCTCGTCGGGCCTCCCCAAGACGGCCGTCCCGTCGACGATCCACTGCGACCACTTGATCACGGCCGAGAAGGGCTCGGTTGAAGACTTGAACACGGCCAACATCGTGAACAAGGAAGTCTACGATTTCCTCTCGTCGGCCGGCGCCAAGTTTGGCATTGGTTTCTGGCAGCCCGGCAGCGGTATCATTCACCAGATCGTCCTCGAGAACTACGCGTTCCCGGGTGGTCTCATGATTGGTACGGACTCGCACACGGTGAACGCCGGTGGTCTTGGCATGTGCGCCATCGGTGTCGGTGGTGCCGATGCCGTCGATGTCATGGCTGGTATGCCGTGGGAGCTCAAGGCCCCCAAGGTCATTGGTGTCCACTTGACGGGCAAGCTCTCGGGCTGGACGTCGCCCAAGGACGTCATCCTCAAGGTTGCCGACATCCTCACCGTCAAGGGCGGTACCGGCGCGATCGTCGAGTACTTCGGCCCTGGTGTCGAGTCGATCTCGTGCACGGGTATGGGCACGATCTGTAACATGGGTGCTGAAATCGGTGCCACGTGCTCGACGTTCCCCTTCACGGAGCGCATGGCCGACTACCTCGTCGCCACGAACCGCCCGGGCATTGCCTCGGCGGCCCGGTCGTTCGCCGCCAACTTGCGCGCCGACGACGGTGCCCAGTACGACCAGATCATTGAGATCAACCTCGACCACCTTAAGCCCCTCCTCAACGGCCCGTTCACGCCCGATCGCGCCAACGTTGCCGGCGCGCCGATGGCTGCTGCCTCGGCCGAGAACGGCTGGCCCACGGAGCTCAGCGCGGGTCTCATCGGTTCGTGCACCAACTCGTCGTACGAGGACTTGTCGCGCTGCGCCGACTTGACGCAGCAGGCCAAGGCCGCTGGCCTCAAGTTCAAGGTCCCGTACTTTGTCACGCCCGGCTCGGAGCAGGTCCGCGCCACGATCCAGCGCGACGGCATCCTCGACACGTTCAAGGAGGCTGGCGGTACCGTCCTCGCCAACGCGTGCGGCCCGTGCATTGGTCAGTGGAACCGCACGGATGTCCCGATGGGTGTGAAGAACTCGATCGTGACGTCGTACAACCGTAACTTTGCCAAGCGCGCCGACGGCAACCCGGAGACGCACGCCTTTGTGACCTCGCCCGAGATGGTCACGGTCTGCTCGATTGCCGGCACGACCACGTTCGACCCGGAGGTCGACTCGATCACGCTCCCCAACGGCAAGCAGTTCAAGTTTGATGCGCCCCACGGCAAGGAGCTCCCGCCCCGCGGCTTTGACGCTGGCGAGGACACGTTCCAGGCGCCGCCCGCCGACGGCTCGAAGCTCACGGTCAAGGTCAGCCCGACCTCGGACCGCCTTGCGCTCCTCGAGCCCTTTGACGCGTGGAACGGCGAGGACATGCTCAACATGCCTGTGCTCATCAAGGCCAAGGGCAAGTGCACGACCGATCACATTTCGATGGCCGGCCCGTGGCTCAAGTACCGTGGCCACCTCAACAACATCTCGAACAACATGTTGATTGGCGCCGTCAACGCCGAGAACGACAAGACGAACGAGATCGTCAACCAGCACACGGGTGTGTGGGGCAAGGTCCCGGACACCGCCCGCGACTACAAGGCTGCGGGCATCTCGTGGGTCGTGGTCGGCGATGAGAACTACGGTGAAGGCTCGTCGCGCGAGCACGCGGCTCTTGAGCCCCGCCACCTCGGCGGCCGCGCCGTCATTGTCAAGTCGTTTGCTCGCATCCACGAGACGAACCTCAAGAAGCAGGGCATGCTCCCGCTCACGTTTGCCGATCCGGCCGACTATGACAAGATTACGGGCAACGACAAGATCTCGATCGTCGGCCTCGACAAGTTTGCGCCCGGCAAGCCCTTGACGCTCCACGTCACGCCGGCGTCGGGCGCCGCCTTTGACATCACGGTCAACCACACGTTCAACGACGAACAGATTGACTGGTTCAAGCACGGCTCGGCCCTCAACTTGATGAAGAAGCTCAACGCCTAAGTTAGTTGATGGACGTATAATTTTATAGTGCAATGCAGCTTGCTTCTTCCTCTGTAACATGGATCGATCATGCTGCTGCTTCTCGTCGCGTCTACCTCGGGTACACACGCTTGCCGAAGGACGCGCAGCCGAGTTCGAGCGCCAGACTCGGCACGTGTACGACGGCGACTATGTACCTAGATAGATCGTGGATGGGAGGAACCTGCGGCGAGGGGGCGTACCAGAGGTAGATGTAGTGGAGCTCGTCACGGAGGAACCGCGACAGCATGAGACTCCCGACAAACTGCGCGACGATCTGCGTCGCATTGGCCTAGGTTGATCACCGCCATGAAGAGCCTTCTCGGGCAAAGGAACCGTCGTACAATGGGGCTGCAGCCCGACGCACCCCGCACGAGGCCGCCGAGGCTCACGGCAAATCCCAGCAACGCAAAGACCCACGCCGCCTACATCAACAAGGTCCATCAGCCGCGATGGCCGCGCTGCCGTTGCAGCCGACCTCGACCGAGGCCGTGGCCAGCGCGGCCATGTCGGATGTCGTCACGTTGGCCAGCGGCGGCAGCGCTGCAAGGACGTTGCGCGCCTGAGGCTGCATGAGCCATGCTAGAACGAAGCGCTCGCATGTACCCGACTTCGCCATGCCATGCCCGTGAGCATGAGGTGGCCCATCGTGAGGACAAAGCGGGCAGGCACCAAGACGTCGTTCATGGCTGCTTGCTAAAAACACGCCATTTTCCACCGACGGTTTCGCTACAAACGTCCGGATACGAGCGGACTGGATACCACGCGTGTGCTAATCGCACCCAATTTGCCGCATCGGTTGCCTACAGTATTGGAACCCACTCAGCTTGTACCAGTAGTCGTAGCGCACTGCAGGGGATTGCGTTATTGACCTGACAGCTAGCAGCCCACCAGCACAGCCCACAACCAAGCTCAACACCGCAAGCTCAAGAGCCCAACAATCGCAGCCAAGATGCGAGCGTGTTCTTTTGCTTGGTCCAGTGTCATGTCGCAGATCTGATATCTTGAAGTGTTCGGGTTTGTCTGCCTCTTTGTAAGCTTCGGAACTTGATAGATTATCAAGTGTAAGTAATTGTCGAACGTTCGGATTGCAGCTCGTTTGGCGCTGGTTGTTGGTTGTTGCTCACTTTACCCATTGCCACCGAAGATGCCCGCCACCAAGCGCGCCTGCCCGACCGCCGACGCTGTCTGCGCCAAGCGTCCGTGCGTGACGCCTACCGACTGCTCGCCACTGGACGACGACATTGCCACGGACGAGCGCGATGCAGGCCATCATCACAGTCGGTACGCGACAGCGGCCCTGCGCTTTGGCGAATGCCATCCCACACATGCCCGCTACTTGTACAAGGCCAAGCTGGCTGAAATTGAGGAGACTGACGGCGAGACGGTGCGAGCTGCCGCGATGCGCCGCTACCTGGACTGCAGCGACGAGGCCAACGACGGCGACACCGACACGGGCCTCCAATGGAGTGACGACGACGACGACGACGTCAAGAAGCCTTAAGCCGTGTCAGTTATTCTATCCTTACTGTGCCTAGAATGCACCGTGTATTTATCTGCTCTTGCGTCGGTGGCAGGAAAACCTCTTTCCTAGCTTGGCTTCTATCGAATTATGGAGAATTACCTATAAAACGCACCTCCACAACATGCCGTTTGAGAGGGTTTCCATATCTTGCACCTCTTGAAGATCCGCCCGCCAGACGCAGGATGGGCCCAAGCAAGTGGGGCCTCGCGGTGGCCTCGATCGGCGCCGTGCTGAGCGCTCTCGTTGACGCGCTGACGTCGACCGTGCGCTTCCAGCCCGTAGGCCGCATGCCATGCGCAACCACGGACGCTCATGCCTGCCTAGCTGCCTCCCGGGTCATTTCTCTCGACGCTCGAAGACACGCCACTCCACATCTCGAGCCTTGCGCTCGCCGGTGTCGCCAATGATACGATCTTGCACATGCTCGTACGTAGCTGTTTGTGATGATGACCACGAGATGACCATGCATGGTACACTACGCAGGTGGCCTGCGCCCACGGAACAGTCCGCAGCACCGACGCCAGCGCCTGGGTTCGCGCCTGGACCATGTGCGATAGGCCCGCGTCGTTTGTCATCGAGACCACGCTCGTCGACGCCAACCAGATTTTAGGCAGCCTCGTCTACACGCCTGATGCCCACTACAACTTTGACTGGTCGTCGCCGGACCTCTCGTCGCCGTGCGTGCATCGCGATCAGTCGCCCGAGACACTGTACTTCATTGCAATCGAGGCCGCGCTGCTAGCACCCTCCACCACCGACGCGCTGCTTGCGACTTGCGCTGAACCTCTCTCGACATCGACGGTGCGCCGCCTGGCTTTTCTCTTTCCATCCAATCACGTGGCCGTCCCCGTGTCGATATTGGCCGTCAACAATCCTCCGAGCCTTGAGTTGCCAACGGGTGTCGACGTGGCACCGGCGTCGTGCACGTTTGCAGCTATCGTGGCGACAGACATGGATGTCGACGAAGTCGCCAACGGCGCTGGCATGCTCACGCTCTCCATGAGTGCACCGGCGTTAAGCGCGCAATACCTTGCCTTTGCCTCGTCGAGTTTGGTGCGACACCAGCTCCAGGTACTCTCGACAGCACACTTGTCGCGCAACAGTGTCAACAGCACCGTCTCGGCCATTGTCGTCGAGGGACCGCTGAGTGGCCTCAACGCCTGGCTTCAAGGCCTCTCGGTGTGCGCATTGCCCGAAGCGACTTCGACGTCGTGGACGCTAAGCATCGCTGACAATGGCAACTGCGGCAGCTCGAGTAGTGCGACGGCAACGTACGCCATGGCAGTGTCGATCACGCCGACAATACTTCTCGCACCGGCACTGACTGTCACGACCCCGACAACGACGCTGGTCATGACCGATCCGACGGTTGCCGTACCCCTCGGGCTGCAAGGGACTGCCGGGCACGTTGCACGCACGTCCATCACCCTTGCTTCGCAATTCGGATACATTGGCGTGCCCACCTTGCCGTCCGACGTTGAGATCGGTAGCGACCGGTACATCACCGACGTCTCGCTCCGCTCCACCGGCATCATTGCCCAGGAGCGCATCACCGTGTCTTCAACCTTTACCAAAGAAGTGCAGATGCTTCGAACGACCGCGGACGTCGGAAGCACGATCGTCGAAGCCGTCGTCGTCGTTAGTTTAACGTATCTGGGCACGACGGCGTCTGCTGTCGTCGACCTCACCGACGAGTTTGGCTCGGCGACGGCAGTAGCCACCGCACTTCAATCCGGGTTGACCAACGCCGGCGACATTACCGTGTCGCGGAGCCCGCCCGATGCCCAAGGTGGGTGCACGTGGAGCATCACGTTTGCGTCCTTGTCGGGATCGACGATTCCGCTGCTGCAGGCCACGGTGCAGAGCTTTCCAGCGCCGTGGTCGGGCGTCGGCAGCCCCGTGACAATTGCCCGCACCGTCGCCGGGTCGTTGGTTCCCCCCGTGGTCGCGGTCGCCATTCCCGATGCGACGGTGCAGAGCGGTACGTTTGTGCTTTCCGTCGCCGTCGACGCGGCGTGCAACGGCGCCACGTCCGCGTCGTTCACGACCAATCCGTTGCCGTACAACGCACTGGCGACCGACGTGCAGGTGGCGCTCACCCAAGGCTTTGTCGACACCGTCGTCGTCACCAAAATCGAGCCGTTTACATGGCGCATAACGTTTGTCGCCAACACCTATGTCGACTGCTTGGCAGGCGTCGTCGTCGTGCCGCAGTTTCTTGCTGGAACCGGCGCAAACTTGTGTAGTATGTGCCAGAACGGAATTCCGTCCATGACGGTGCAGACGCTTGCCGTCGGTAGCAAGGCCGTCTTGCCGACAGACAATTGGCACTGGACGGCTCTGCTGGACCCGCCGCGCAGCGTGTCATTGCCTTTGCTCACGAGCCCGTACGCTCTCAAGCAAGCGCTCCATACGATTGGCGCGACAGCCGATCTTTCGACGAGCGATTGCTTGACACCGACGCTTCAATGCACGTGGACGATCAGCTACAGTGGACCACCACTCCAGGTATCCCTTGGCCCAACGACAGGTGCGCTGCAACTTCAGCATCGCGTTCTGAGCCAAGGTGCGCTGTCGATCTGCATTGCGCCGCTGACCTAATGACGTATGTCTGTGTAGGGCGGCAACCGCTCACAACACCGTGGATGCTGCACTCAAATATGAGCCGCCACGCGGACATCCCTGTTGGCATTTCGGACATGCGGCTCACGCAACTGGTAGCGTCCTTGATCGATGACTCGACGGCAACAGCGATGACGCTTGCGCGTGACGCGTACGATGTGACGTGGCGGCTCTCTTCGGCACGGCCAAAGCACGTTTCGGCGACAACCGAGTCGGTAGAGAGTGTCGTCGTCAGCACAACGCCCCATCTACCATCGGTGCAATCGGTGCCGGGGCAAGAGCACCACCTTGTCGTCCGAATCGGGAAGACACCGGTGCTGGACAACGTCATCGAGCAGGTGTCGCTACATTGCAACGCGATTGGCGGGTCGTTTACGATTGGATTTCGTGGCGCCACGTCGGCACCGATTCCGACGTCGAGTACATTGGCGCAGCTCGCAGATACGCTTTCAGCGATGCCGACGCTGCCTAGCGTTTTTGTACCGTCGTCGTCGTCGACAACGGCGTCCATCTGCAGCAATACAGTCGTGTCTATGTGGTTGAGTACACCGGCCATCGTGCAGGTGAGCGTCGGCGCCACGGTGCAGCCCGCGATCCAGACACTCCAACTGACCGTCCCGCTGCCACCGACAGGCAATGTGACGGTGTTTGCTCAATGGACGTATGCGGGTGCGACAACGACGGCACCGCTGGTGCTTACACCGACGGCAACGGCACCGTTCGCATCGGTGCTACAGCAGCAGCTGGCGGTGGCGTTTGCAACGATCGGCGACGTGATCGTGACGCCGTCGGCGCAAAACGTCCTTGGATTGTTCACGTGGGAGATCACGCATATATCGCTGCATGGACCCGTGATACCGCTGGTCGTTCTCAACACGTCGGTCGTCGGCTCGTCGGTACGCCTTCATGATGCAGCGATACGGTAGTAATCAATGGTTAGGCAACTGCGACACTGCTCCGGCCCGGAAACCGACGCAACGCGGTAGCGACGGTCGTGTCGCGCAATGACCAAGTGCCGTTCATGGGTACTTTTCGGCTCCAAATGACCACCGCCACGGCGTCCTGGACATCGACGCAGCTCGCATGGCAAGTCTCGGCCGCCGATCTTCAAATTGCGCTTCACTGCATACCAGCGCTCGGCGCCGTGCGTGTGACATCAACGGTCGTCTCGATGACAGAAACCCATTGGCAAATCACATTTTTAACCTCGGCGGCGGCGTGGACAGTGGCAGTGCTCTGGAACGACGGCCGGTCCGTGCAATCCTGCGGTGACTGCGTGACACCGACGTATCCGTACACGCTCACGCCAGATCCACAACTGCACGTCACGACGACGACACCCGATGCAGCGTTCGATGGTGCTTTCTCTGTGCGCTACAACGGTCATGCCACCGATCTCTTGCCACTGCGTGCGTCAGCGACCATTCTTGAAAGTGCGCTGAATGCCCTTCTCTCGGGTACACAGCAGGTGGTCGTGACGTCCTTGCCGATGACCAACTACGTACATCAGTGGCTTGTAACATTTCTCTCGCTCAACCCAACGCCGACCCTTACAGTCGACACGACAAATGTCTCTGGCTCGGGCGTCTATGCGTCGATCGACGCCGTCCAGACCTCGATACCCGGCGCCATCGGCAATGTACCGTCGCTCACGGTGGGGCGCCTGCCTTCGCTGGTGTTTGCCGATCCCATCCAAGCGGTGTTGTGCTTTACGACCGTACGAAATGGGTCCCACGCTGTTGGGGTGCCGTATCAAGCACTGCAACTATGTAGCACGTGCCTGCTCCAGTCGGCGCAACAGACGCTGCACTTGACGAGTTTGGTGCCCATGGGCGGCGCCTACCACGTCTCGCTGCTTGGCGCATCGGTCGTGATTCCGATCGCTGCGCCTCAGAGCCAAGTGCTGCTGCTGCTCAACACGCTTACCCGCGTCGTGTCTGTTGTCGTGACGACAACCCTCGGACTTGGCTACCAGTGCGTCATCACCTTTGATCCGATCGCGGGTATTGTCCCAAAACTGAGTGTGGCCGTGGCTGCCGTCACGGGGGCCAACGTCCAAGCTTCGGTAGTTGTAAACGATGCCGGCAACGCTGTTGGCGGGACCTTTGCTGTGCGCGCCGGTGGTCGCACGACACGCCCGGTGGCGTTCAATGCCGAGGCGGCAACGATGCAACGAACGCTCGGCGCTCTTCTCGGCAGCAAGACAACGGTCGTCCGGTCGGCGATTCCGACGATTCCGAATGGTTACTGCTGGGCGATCACGTTCTACCCTGACGTATCGATCGACGTCGATGTTGTCCGAGGATGCAGTCCGACGCCGCTGGCTGCTTGCGGTCTCGTTGGCGCCGGCGCCGACATCCAGCGTGTCGAGCTTCAAAGTTTTGAGCCACCGGATAGCATTTCCTTTGTTGCAGGCGACCAGACAACGATTCGGGTACCCGTCGGCGCATCGGCACCCGATGTGCAACGGGCGCTCCAGGGCTTGCCGTCGTTCTCGTCGTCGGCCGTCGTAAAGGCGTCCGGCGTCACGATGGACGAGTGGTACATCACAAACTACTCGACGCCCGCCCATCTGCAAGTCGTCGGGCACGGGCTCACGGCGACGTCCGCGTCGATCGTCACGTTTTACAGGTCACCGCTCCGCCTCGTGGGCTCGAGTTTGAGTCTTGCGGCAAGCGCAGCGCACCTTCAGTACCAGCCACATCTCGGGTTGTACAATCATCGTGTCGATACCATTGTCGTGACCACTGAGACGGCCGCGGCGTCATTGGACGTCATTGTCCCGCCAGCGTCCGCGGGCCATCTCGTCGCGACCGATCTTCCCCAACTGCTTGTCGTCCCCTTCACGGGTAGTATGGGTGTGCCGAGTGTGGACCTTCGCTATGTGGCAGTCGATACGCTCTCGTCGATGGTCACTGACGTGGCAGTAGCAGACACCGTGTCCGTTTCAGTCCAGGTGACGTCTGGTGTTCAGTTGGTCCTACCATTCAACAGGAACGCTCACACGTGGACGTTCAACGGAACACTTGTGGGCGCCGTCGACGCGCTGCACCGTCTCCAGCTGCAGCGATCCTCGCCGGCAACCGATCCCGCCGTCGTTTTGTACCGTGACAAGGCTGTGCTACGCGTCTCGGCGGTGCTCGCGACCAACCCACCCGTGGCACTGACGGTGACGGCGCCTCAAGGCACTGTCTCTGGGACGATTGTTCTCGGCTTTGATGTGAACGGTGTTGTCGATGCGGCATGGTGCTCCCCACCGTCGCGCTGCCAGTGCACAACCGACGCTATCGGGTACCCGTTCGTGGCGTCGGTGGTCGAAAGCGCGATCGACGCCATGACCGCGCGCTGCTCGCAAGTGCCGACGCAGAGCATTCAGACACTTGAGATGACGTTTCCAGTGCCGTTTGCTACCGTATCGCCCGAGGCGGGTGCCTTCTCGCTGCAGTACGACGGGTACACGACCCATGTGCTCTCGGGGCAGTCGACGCCCAGTGCCGTGCAAGCAGCGCTGTTAGCGCTGCCGTCCATGGCCTCGATGGTCGGCAAACTGGCCGTGACGACACGTGCCATGGACGCGTATACGCAGCAGTACATCTTTACGTTCGACCCGTCGCTTGCGACTGTGACGCCGTTGACTGTAGCGACGTCCATCTGGTTCCCGTCCAACAATACGCTGACGTTTTCGTGGGTACCGCAGCCGTCGCTACGCCTGCATTTCGCAGCTGCCGTCACCTGCACCGGCGACAGCTGTACGCTGCAATTTCTCGCGGATCTCCCCGTTCTCTCTGTCGCGTCCAGCACGCTCACGACAACCGTGGGCCGACCGCCGATCGTGACCATCACGGGTGGCGCGCCGCCTTCATGGATGTCGCGTTGCCGGCGTTTATGCTCCTGGGCATGCCGTTTCCATTGGACACGACGGCAAGTAGGATCCAAAAGGTGCTCGCCGCCACACTCGGCGACAATGTCGTCGTCACGACGAGCACCGATGCCGGCGTCGTTGGCTGGCAAATTACGTACAGCGCTGCGCACCACACGGTCCATCCAACGCTCGACTTTGTCGACCTCCCGGTGCCCCATCTGGCGGTGACAATGACCATCATCGATCCTGGAGTCATCGTCGCCTGCAGCAATCTCACACTCGTTGCAGCAACGACCTCCAACGCCGTCGAGCGCTCGATGCTGCTTCGGTTGGACCCAGCACCCGCCGATGCGACGAGTACGGAGCTTGATGCGTTGTCGTTGTTGCCTTCCGTCGTGTGCTACACGACCGTGGTGTCCGGTGGCAGCCAGGTGACAACACTGCCAGGTACGCCAGTAGCCTTGTCGAGCCATGTTCGACTCATCTCCAACACCGCCGATGCCGTCGTCAATCTCGTCGTCACGACACTGCACGGCCTCGTTTGGGTCGACCTCCCGCATCGAGACCTTGTCGAATACGTTGTGGGGGCGCCCTCTGGGGATCGAGCGCTGGAGCTGCGTGCGACGGC
Organism: Saprolegnia parasitica CBS 223.65; assembly: GCF_000151545.1. Classification (NCBI taxonomy): domain Eukaryota; phylum Oomycota; class Saprolegniomycetes; order Saprolegniales; family Saprolegniaceae; genus Saprolegnia; species Saprolegnia parasitica. The sequence continues at coordinate 94,235 of NW_012156448.1, forward strand.
GTCGTCGCTTGTGCTCGCCTTGTCGTCCCTCTTGTACCAGGCGGCGACGTCGTACGCCGGGAACGACTCGGTGACGGTCGTCGTCGATGGCAATACGACGGTACCGACGGTGCTGTCAATCATTGTGGCACCCATGGACGCACCACCAAGCATTTATTTGGAGCGTACGAACACCTTCAACTAAAGTAGTAGATTCATCGGTGCGGAGTAGGTGCGTCATTGCGACTTCAAGAAGACACAACGGAAATGCTTCCGAGCGTCCGCATCACTCCATCGCCCAACTCTCGATTGGCTGCCGTCTACAACATCACACTCTCGGTTACCCACGGGACACTGAGCCACTTGGCGCTCGATGCAGGCGCAACAGTGACGTTTCTAGCGTCAGCGGAGAACGTATCGGCGATGGTGACATCGACAACGTATCGACCGTCGCCCAACTACGCCGGTCTCGATGCTGTCACGATCGATGTGCGTCCAATCTCGTCTTTTGCGTCGACCGACGCTCCTGGGATCGAAGCGAGTGCCGTCGTAGCTCTCCTGGTCGAAGCCGTGCCCGATCCGATTGTGCTAAGTCTCGCCAAATCAGCCAACAGCACGATAGTGGCGCATGGCGTCGAGGCAGTGCCACTGCCTGCCGTGGTGATCACGGCCGTCGACGTCACACCGTTGACCACCGACGTCTTTGTCCGTCTGCAGGTGACGACACACGTGGGAACCGTGACGTTTGGCTCGACACCCAGTGCATACAACCCCGCCAGTGTCTACTGCAGTGCACAAGTCGCCAAGCGCATTTTGGCGACGCTCTCGTACCGAGGACCAGCGACTGGCAGCGGTAACGACACAGTCACGATTCGGGTGTCTAGTACCTCCGACGCCGACACCTCCGTGCTGGCGCTTCCTGTTACGTACGTAAACGCTCTACCGCCGCTGACTCTACAAAAGACCGCCGTTGTCCTTCACGAAGGTGGCACGGTATCTCTCGACCACATTCTCTCCGGCGGCACCACGGACACTGTCGTGGCAGTGCGTACGAACGTTGGATGGCTGCGACTGGGAACCACCGAATCTTCCGCGTGGGTCAAACATCTGCTTGTACCGATATCTCGCGTCGATGAATTGCTCTACAAGCCCAGTGACCACTACCACGGGGACGACACCGTCTCGTTCACTGATCCGACGGGCGTTGTGGTGACCCTGCCTCTCGCCGTCTTGGCTACGAACGACCCACCAACGCTGAACGGGACGCTCAGCGTATCGCCAACGGGCTCGCTCTGCGGTCTCCAGATCGACGACGTGGATGGCAACGAATACGCCAGCAACAGCTACGTGCTAACTGTACAGTCGCCGACGGGGTCGTTCTTAAGCACCGGTGCACCCGGCATTCGCCTCCGCACGGTTCCCGATGGCATGACGCTTCAAGGAACCCTTGCAGCCATCAACAGTGCTTTGCGCGACTGCGTCGTCCGCTTTACATCACTGACGAGCGCCAATGTCACAGTGTGTGTTCAAGAGTATGAGACACTCCTGGCCGACCCAAGCCTACCCAAGTGCGTTCAAAGTACGGTGGAGATGCCGCAGCGTGCGCCGACACCCCCCAAGCTCACCGCCTCGGCGACACCGGTCACTGTGCTCGAGGACAGTGAGGTATCGATTACGCCGTTCTTCACCATCTCCAACGTCGATGACGCATTTGGCACCGTCACTGTCGTGTTCTCTGCCACAGCTGGGACGTTTGATTTGAGCACGATGGCGCCTTCTACATGTGCCACCGTGACCGGCGACAGTGTCACTGGGCATCCGAGTTGCGTGGCGTCCGTGCTAGCGACGCAGCCTGTTGTGTACCGCCCGGCTGCCAACGTCCATGGGCCCGACGTCATCACCGTTGATCTTGGTTCAACGTCCGCGATGCTCTTGGTCTGGATTCAAAGCGTCAACGATCCGCCGGTGTGGCGTGTCAACACGACGGCGTCGACATGGCGTGTCGATGCCACCGTCGTTACCTCGCGGGCGCTTCCCTTTTACGGCACGGTGCATCTCGACGATAGCAACGACTCGAATTCCGACGTATTGTCTTTGACACTGGCTGTGAACCATGGTATGCTCACGTATACACTCGTACCGGGTACGTCGCTCCAGGCGTCGGTGTCGCCGCCACGCGTCGTTGTTCAGGGCACGGTCGCACAACTCAATTTGTTCGTGTCCAGTCTTGCGTACACACCATCCCACAGCGCCACCGATGTTTTGTCACTCTCGGCAGTCGATGGGTCGGCGGTCGTCGCACTGGAGATAACTATACTTGTGGCGTGCCAGCCAGAGATCGCCGTTGTCACTACTGACGTGGTGGTCAGCGTCGGTGCCTCTAAAGTGCTCGACGGACTCTCCGTTGCATTGGCGTGCGGCTCACGGCTACAATTATGGACGCTCGAGCTTACAGTGCAATCGGGCACCTTGTACGTGCCGTCGCAGCCGAGTGCGACTCAGTACATCAAGCTCACACAGTCGTTGCGGGATCTTGATGCTGTGCTTCAGCTTTTGCAGTACACGGCGCCGGCGCAGCCGACGACCGATACCGTGTCGTTCCAGCTCTCCTCCAACGATACGACACTGCCCACCGCAACCGTCCTGGTGGAGGTGCGACAGCAGTATACACCACCGACTATTCTCTGCGACACCCTTTCTCGGAACATTCTTGCCGATGCAGCAGTGACGCAAGCCCTTGGCGACACTGTCATGCTTCACGGTGGCAGCGCCTCCACGTACGCGGTGACCGTTCTTGGGCAGTCGCCCATGTACCTGCAGTTGGACCCGGCGTCCGCGTCAATCTCAGCGTCGACGTTTGCACCGACGACGGAGGTGCTCTTTACGGGTCCGCTACCCCACGTTCAAGCGGCACTGAGCTTACTGACGATGCACACCAACTATACCGGCGTGCTACCGACCAAAGTCAACCTGACCGTAATCATTGCCAGTGTCGAGTCAATGGCACCCGCAACGAACGCGACCTGCAACGTTATGGTCGAGATTATGCCGACAAACCAAGCCCCGAGAATCCACGCCCAGCCGGGTCGGCAGGCGCGGTGCGGCATTCGCGTTGACGACGTTGATGTATTCTCAAAAGGCTGGTCGTCCTTGATGCGGTTCTCGATTGCAACATCCGTCGACGGTGGCTTTGGCATCGTTGCGCCAATGCCACCGACTGTGCAATGGGTCAACGAGACGATGCTCAGGCCTGGTCGATGGCGCGCCTTGACGTTCGAGGCCCCTCTGGAGCACGCCAATTTGCTTCTTGGATCGATTATTCTGAATGCGACAAGCGGCAGCATCGAGTATCGAGTCGACGATCTCGCCCACGGCACGTCACTTGCCCCCATATCGCGCGCCGTACGACCGAGTGCCGAGGCCAGCGGGTCGGCTCTGTCCCAACGGTTGCCTACCTTGACGGTAGCAACCAAACATGCACGGCGGGCAGCGACGCTTGCCTCCTACCGGGCGTCGCCGTGACGCCTACGCCCACCGATGCAACGCCGGTGCAAGTGTCGGCAACGACCGTGGTAGCCTTCGCACCTGCAATCCAGGTGGTGCAGACTACCGTCGATGTCCACCAAGATCAAGTGTTTGACGTCGTCGTTGCTGCCCCGGCAGCGGGCACCATCACGATGCGTGTGACGTGGCAAAGTGCCGGTGGTCTCGTAGGACAGTCGACGTTCACAGTCGATGCGACCGCTGTTGCAACAACAATGGAAGAAATCGGCGGGCGTCCGGCAGGCCAAGGCCTTGGCGGTTCAATGCAGTCGCAAGTGCAGGCGGCGCTTTCGACGCCGGCGCCGGCTCATATCGACGTGACGTACGGCCCAACAAGTCGACAACACTGGAAGGTGGCATTCGTCGTCGTCGCCACCGAGCTATGGACGTTTGACATGTCTCTGGTCTCGACGACTGGAAGCATCGTCGTGAGCGTCCAACCGAGTGCACTGCTATCTCACATCTCAGGGTCGTTCCAGCTTCTCTTTCAAGGTATCCCAACAACTGCCGTTGCTGCGTCGGCCTCGGCGCTCGACGTGCAGTTGGCGCTCGAGGCCCATCCGCTACTGCATCGCGTTGCCGTCACACGAACGCGACGACCCGACAAGAGCGGCGGGTTCGCGTGGACTGTCACGTTCCTCGACGCTGCGTACAACCTCCCAGTGCTGAGTGCCAACGCCTCAAGGCTCCTACCGCAGCCAGCATCGCTTCTGGGTGCTGGCAACCGGACGTTTGGCAGCGCGGCGACAGTGCACATAACGTCCTTGGAAGAAGGTTACGGAGTCCCCGATGTATACGACGTGATACTATCGGCGCAGCACGTCAACCCTGTCCTTCAAATCGCGGTCGTTTCGTCAGCGTCGCTTGTCACGGGCGCCTTCTCTCTCCAAGTCGCATTTCCCAACGGCACATTGCGAACGTCGACGCCGGTGCAGTACAACGCCGTCGCGATGGTCACCGACGAAGGCATTGACGCGAGCCTTGGTGGCCGGCAAGGACAGTCCCTTGAGGCAGCACTCGTGACGATGCTACCTGGTGTTGGCTGCCACATTCAGCGAACCGGTCCCGTGGCCAACGGCGGCTACACGTGGACCATCACCCTCTACAAGAGCCCCGCGTCGCTGCCTCCGCTAAGCGTCGTATCCGCCTCGGGTGGGCTACATGTTGCTGACGTTGTCGTGTCGACGGTGACGGCAGCCAATGCGATTGGTGGGACGTTTGTGTTGTCCTATCGCAACGAGACATCGGCACCGATTCCGTTTGATGCGTCGTCTAGTGCCGTGGCATCTGCGCTTTTACAACTGCCGACCATTTTCTGCAACGGACGGGGCCGCGTGCTTGTACGGGACTCGGACGTTGGGCTAAATCTTGGTCGAACGTTCTCGGTCGTCTTCTTGGCTCGGTGCCACGAGTCACTCTTCGAGACGGACCAAACGCCGATTGTGGTCGACGGCACAGGCTTGACCGGTCTCGGGTCATCGGCAGTTGTACGTGCAACGGTTGCTGAAAGCTACGGTACACTGCGACTCGCGTCGGTTGCAAGTGCGCAATCGAGTTCGGATACGGTGCTGCAGCGTCATGCCGGTCTCGACCTCATGCTCCAAGGACGGCCTCGGTATTTGAATCCGATGCTCCGTCAACTAGTGTACACACCAGATGCCACTTGGTTTGGGACGCTGGAGGTCTACTGGTCGACGTCCGACGTCGCATCGAGCTTGTCGTGGACGTCGCTAGCGCCTCAAACGATCACGGTGCGACCGCCGACGCGCCGCCACACGTTCTTTACGCTTCACGGCTGCCACGCTCTCGAAGACATGCCTCTGAGACTACAAGCATTGACCTTGACGACGCGACGCACGCCGTATTCGCTCGTCTCGCTGGCGCTAACAACCAACGTGGGGACACTGCGCTTCGGTGGCAGTGGCCCGTCGTCGCAACTCCATGTAACGACGGCCGTAGCGCGCATACCGTTCGTGGTGACCGACGTCGTCTACGAGGCGCCGATGCATTTCAACGGCGTCGAAGAACTCACCGTGGCGCTCGACGACGCTCCGCCCCAAGTGTTTCGATTTCCTGTCTGGTCCGTTCCAGACGCCCCGTACATCCACATCAACGGCTCGGACCGAGGTATAGATTCCCTTCAAGAGTACTGAGTATGATGATATATGTAGGTGCGGTAGCAACCGGCGTCTTGCCGCCTGTCGCTTTGAAAATGGCCCAAGACACCGTGCTTTCGATGCCCAGCGCCTGGGTCGAAGACTACGACGACAGTGCCCAGTTGTGGTTGTTTCACATTGCAACGTCTATTGGCAGTGTCAAGTGCTTGAACTTGATGCAGACGGTCGTCGTGACGTCAACACCGACGATGCTGCAGTTTCAAGCGCCGATCGCCAACGGCAACCGTGCCCTGCAAGGCATGACCTACACGCCGCCCAAGGGCTACACCGGTGTCGCCACGGTGACGATCGTTGTGCGCGGCACCAAAAGCTTCCTCGAGCACGTGCGACGCTTCGCTATCACAGTCACACCGGTCGTGACGCTGCCATCGCTTTCTGTAAGCCCCAGTATCTACAGGGCGGTCGAAGATCGATCGCTGTCGCTACCGGGCATTCAACTCGTGGCCGAATCGTGGACACCGGCGCAGTACGCAACGGCATCCGCATCGGCGCTGTTTCGAAGCGAAGTGCTGCGACCAGACACGGTCAGTGGTGCATGGGGCCAACACGACGACTGGCGCTACCGCCACGTATCTAGCACTAGCAGCAACCCACAGTGGTTTTCGACGCTGGACAATGTCCTCTACTACGCTGCCGACGACCCGGTCGCGGGACGCGAGCTGTTTGCCTCGGACGGTACCCGGTCCTGGCTTGTCGCGGATGTCTATCCGGGCTACAAAAGTGCGACCCCGACATCATTGGCAACGTTCAACGGCCGCGTCTACTTTAGTGCGTCGGGCCTCGACATCGCGTGGCAACTGCCGGTGACGACGTACGGCTGCAGCGCCGCGCGGTCCAGTCCATCCTTCCCAAATGTGCTCTTTGTCGTCACGATAACTTCCGTGTGGTCACCGTCGCGGGTGTACGACTGCCCGATCGGATACACCTGGATGACGACGGCGGACGGCATCCAAGTGTTCAACACCTCTGCGGGTGCCACCGAATATGTCTACTGGAACGAGTGCGGCTGGGACGGCTACACGTTCCTAGGCGCAACGCGCCAATATTTTCGCTTTGCCGACTCGAGCGCCACGGGTGGTATGAAGCATGCCGGCCGTCGGGTCGACTATCCTGTTGAATACTCGATGGCAACAGAAAACTTTGCTGGCATCGTGTGCGTGGCGTCGCCGACAACGACGCCTCTGCCGCCGCAGTTGTGGCACACCGACGGCACGACGACACAAAAGGTCCGTACGGCGTTGAGTCACCCAACCGCGCTGGCACCGATGGGCTCGCGCTTTCTCTTTTTCCAGGCATCGACGCTCGCGTCCGGGTCGGAGCTCTGTCGCTTTGACGGCACGACCATCTACGAGCAAGATCTCGCTCCTGGCATTGATAGTTCGTCTCCCGAAGGATTTACGAGCTTTGCGGGGCAAGTCTACTTTGCAGCCACGACGGCGACGACCGGCCGCGAGCTCTGGGTGACGTCGATCGCGGGCGCGAGTCCTTGGGCAACCAACGTGGCTGCCGATATTCACAGCGGTGCGCTCTCGTCCAATCCAACGTGGCTGACAGCGTGCGGCCTGCAGCTGTTTTTCGCGGCCGACGACGGTGTCCACGGACGAGAACTCTGGACATTCGATGGCGTCCAGGCGGCACTCGTGACTGACCTGCTTCCAGGCAGCGCCAGCAGTGATCCAAAGCATGTGACGTGCTACAAAGGCAAAGCCTATTTCCAAGCACTTGGAAGCATGACGACCGGCGTCGAGCTCTACGTGTCGGATGGCACGTCCGGTGGCACGATGCTTCTTCTGGACATTGCTCCCGGTGTCGCCAGTTCGAGTCCATCGTACCTTTCGGTGCAGACGCAGATGCGCGGCGGTGTGGCTATCTCAACGCTCGTGTTTTGCTCCACCGCGGTGGCGTCGACATGCCACTGGTACGGCTCGGACGGCTCGGCCGTTGGCACCAAGCCGCTCTGGAGCAGCACGACGGCACTGACAATCAACCCAACGACGTTCCAGGTCGGCAACCTCGGCAGCACGATGGTGTTTCCTCTCGTATCGACGACGACGTCGATGGCACCGGCACCACCGATGGCTCTGCAAGTTGTGGAACTTTCTCTCAACACGTCGATTGGAAGCGTCCGACTGCAAGCTTCCGAGAACGTACAAGTGCTGCAAGGTGGGTCGTTTGGTGCATCGACGCACTGGGTGCTACGAGGTGCCGTGCCCGATCTCAACGCAGCACTTGAAACGATGGTGTACCGCGCACCGCTCAACTGGAACAGCAACGCTCCCTTGGCGGCAGCGGTGCCGTGGCGTGATGCCCCGCCGCTCGCGACTTTGCACTTTACGTGGTCCGACATTGCAAACGCTCTTACTGACACTGCGACTGCGATCATATTTGTCCAGCCGGCGCCTGACCCGCCTGTATTGCTTGTCGCCCACGCCACACCCGTACCAGGCACGCATACGACCGACAACCTCTCCCCGTTGCTGTCGACGGTACCGACCCTGGTAGTGCCAGAAGATGTCGTGAGCATTGTACCCGGCCTCTCAATCCGGGCAGTCGATTGTATCTGCATTGGTGGTAACTACTGCAACGATTGCAACGTGCGCGTAGTGATCTCTGTCGCGCACGGCATGGTATCACTGCCGTCGACACGTGGTGTCGCCTGGGAACCGACGACATCACCGATGACGTGGCATCTCACGGGCAATGTTCCTGCTGTCAACCGTGCGCTGGGCCAACTCTCGTACCAAGGACGGGACAACTATTACGGAACCGACGCCGTCGTGCTGATCGTCTCTGTTCTCCAACCGCTCGCGATTTCGGGGCTCGAATCCACAGCCACCGTGCCCGTCGTTCTCACACCGGTCAACGACGTCCCCTACATCGTTCTTGGTGCTGACTATTACGACACGACGGAAGACGAGGCGCTTTTACTCCCTGGTTTTTACGCCGTCGACGCGGACAATGACAACGTCTCGGTCGCGCTCACCTTGGACGTCGGTGCGGTCGCAGTAGCACACAATGCAACTGTCGTCGTTGGCATCGGCACTGGCGACACGACGCTGGTCCTGAACGGGACACTCTCGATGATCAACGCGGCGCTGGCAACCCTCACGTACAGGCCACTGCGCAACTGGAACAGCGCGGTGGGCGACAGCTACGACACGCTACATATGCGCATCACCGACGTCGGCGGACTCGTTTCGTCCTGGCAAGTCACGATCTACGTGGCGCCGGCGCCCGATACGGTGCGCATCTCGATGCCCACTGTCGCATTCGGCACCGCGACGCCAGCGGTTGCACCGGTATCGCCGCTTCACACGATGGAAGGCGCCGTCTTGCGCATCGCCAACTTGTCGCTCTCGTGCGTCGACGCCGTTCCGACCAGCGTCGTTACGGCGACCCTTCGCGTTGCGCACGGCGGCTTGAGCGTCGGCGTTGCCATTGGTGTCCAACGCACGTCGTTAACACCGACGGTACTCCAACTCGTTGGCACGTACGCCCGCATCAACGCGGCGTTGGCAACGCTCGTCTATGCGCCAGCGACGCACTACAACGGCGCCGACCAGCTGACGGTGACTGCGACGGCCTACGACGAGGCCATGCCGGGCATGTTTAGTCTCACTGGGCAGCGCAACATTGGCATCTCGGTGCTGCCCATCAACAATGCGCCAGTATGGAGCCTCTCGGAGCGAACGTTTGTCCTCGACAAGTCGGTGCTGCAGCAAAGTGTATCGATCGATGACCTCTCTTTTGCCGACCCGGACGCGCTCGACGAGGTGTTGGAGCTGACACTGGAAGCGACATTTGGACATTTAACGCTCAACCCGCACGCCACTGTTGTGCTCGTTGTCGGTGCTGCCGCCCAGAGCTCGTACATCATTGCGCGAGGCACCCAGACGCAGCTCAACCTCGCGCTATCGTCGCTGCGGTTTGAGCTCGACTTGGCGGCGTACACGGGTGCGGAGGTGGCGACGGTTCAACCACGGGTCGTGGCCACGATCGACGACTTGGGTAACCTTGGCGTTGGCGGTCCCAACGTCGTCCAGACGCGACTCTACGTGCGGATCACGTCGATTCAAAACATGCCACCTATCATTACGCTTCCGGCAATGCGCATTCTGATCCAAGAAGACACACCGTACGCACTGCAAGGCCTTGTGATTACTGACGCCGACGTTGTTGATACATTTGGCAGCGAGGTGCAGGTGACGTTAGCGTGTGATCATGGACACTTTGATCTTGAATCGGCGACCGCCGGTCTCGACATCCTCAAGCATGAGCCTGGCCTCCTGCACGTCCAAGGGCCGTTGGAGCTCGTCAACTATGCTCTACAGCGTGCCACGTATGTCGGTACACGTGACTACTTTGGTCAAGACAGCATCGTGGTGACGGCAAACGATCTCGGCAACACGGGCACGGGCGGTCCACAGCAAGCGTCGGCGACGATGGCCGTTGCCATCGCGTCCGTGTGCGATCCACCGACGTGGACATCGACACCACCGACGCTTTTCTCGACACCTGAAGACACGCCGCTGCTGCTTTCCGGTGCGTTGCGTATTTTGGACGTCGACGCCAGTGTCATGGACGTCGATCGCGTATTGACGCTGTCCATCTCGGTTGCGGTCGGCGGCGTCCTGCTTGCGACGCACGCGGGGCTTCACGTGACGGCGTCAGCGGCTAACGATGGTGTCGGGCGTCTCTATTACTCGACGGCGACGGTTGCTGGCACAGTCGACGACTTGAATGCGGCACTGCGCGGCCTGATGTACATGCCTGCAGCCGACTGGACAACCGAACGTGGTGGTGGCATCACATACGACCGTGTGACGCTCGCCATTGGCAGCAGTGCCTGCGCATCGTCGGCACCTCCGAGTAGCATCGTGCTGTTGGTGAACGTGGCGCCAATCAACGATGCCCCGCGGCTGGCACTGCCATCATGGGTCGCGCCCGGCTCCATGGACGCTGCTGTCGTCGTCGACGAGGACACGGCCGTCGCCTTGGGCCCGATCGGTGTGACCGATGTCGATTCGACGACACTGGTCGTCACGATGCAGTGCTCGAGCGGCAGCGTCGCGCTGCCTTCCGCGCCACGCACCATGTGGTTTTACGCGGGCGAGGCCACCGGCAGCGCTTCACTGTCTTTCCAAGGCACGCTGGATGACGTCACCATCGCTCTCGCCGACGTGACCTTTACACCGGCGCCGTACTATGTCGGACGGTCCCTCATCGTGCTCAACGTCTCGGACGGCACGACCCATGGGACGAGCGCGACGTTTACAGTGACGACGCAAGCCGTGGCGACGCCGGTGCAGATTCTTGTACCGGACGAGCCACCGGTGGCGGCTCTCAATGCCACGACACGTCTCGGAAATGTGTTCCTCCCCACGACCATCACAGCCTTACATCTCCCACCGCCCCCGTTCACGCTCTTTCAAACCAGCATGGTGCAGCCTGACACAAAAGCCAATGCCACCGACGTGAGCACGACGTGGCGAAGCGCCGAGGCAAGCGCGGAGGCCACGTCACCAACGCACTTTGCGACGTTCCAAGGGCGCCTCGTGTTCCAGGCGACGACACCTGCCGCCGGCACCGAGCTCATGCAGACGTCGGGTGGTGTCACGACAGTGCTTGCCGATCTGTATCCTGGGCCATTGAGCGGCCACCCGACAGAAATGATCGTTTTATCAAGCGACGGCAACCTCTACTTTGCTGCCGATGGGATCGACACATCGTGGCGCATGCCGCCGTCGCACGCCGACACCTGCGGCGGCCTTCGTCGCAGCTCCGTGTCGCCGACCGTTGCCTTTGTGGTCGCCGATGCTACGACGTGGGACCCCACAGCGGTACGCTCCGAGGGCCTCGAATGCAATCTCATGCAACCGGTGGAGAATAGGTGTACGACTGTCCAACCGGCTACGCGTGGGCAACGACGGCGCAAGGCCAGGTACTCTTTGTCGGCACGCAAGGCGCGAACGGATCGCTTGCCGAGCCGCTAACGTACTTTGACCAATGCGGCTGGAACGGGTACACGTACGGCGGTCGAAGCCGCCACTGCTTTCGGTTTGCCGACTCGGGGGTATGACTCGAGTGCAAGGGGAAGACGATGCGCAATATCATGATGTAGACCACCGGCGCTTGCAAGCACGCGGGCCAGCGCGACTCGTTCCGCATCGAACTCGATGTGTCGACGAATAACTTTGCCGGGATCGTGTGCGTAGCAACGATGTCGACGCCGACGCGAGGGCGGGAACTCTGGCGCACCGACGGCGTCGTGACGGCGCGCGTCACGGACATCGCGATCGGCCCCGACAGCGCCAACCCAAAGTACCTCGCCGAGTACAACGGCCAACTCTACTTTCAAGCATCCACGCAAGACCTCGGCGCGGAGCTCTACACGTTTGACGGCACTTCTGCAACAATCGTGGCAGACATCGTACGTGGGAGTCGCAGCAGCCACCCGCGGGATCTCACCGTCCACGGCGGCGCCCTGTTCTTTTCCGCCGACTCGGACGTCTTTGGCGTCGAATTGTGGACGTTTGACGGAACGCACGCGCTCCTCGTGCACGATATCTGCACCGGCGTCTGCGCGTCGTCGCCAACGTCGCTTGTGGCGTTGCCCAACTGGCTGCTTTTCCAAGCCGACGACGGGGTTCACGGCGCCGAACTTTGGAAAACCAACGGTGCAACCACGTTGCTACTGCTGGACATTTACCCGGGACATATCGGGTCGGGACCGTCGATGCTCACTCGGTTCGGCGCCCACGTCTATTTTGCAGCCAACGACGGCGTGCACGGCACCGAGTTGTGGGTCACGGACGGCGACAGCGCGAGTATGCTCGTCGATATCGTCGCCGGCGCGACGTCGTCGTCGCCGCAGTACTTTACCGTGGCGTCCGCGGGCGTCCGCAACACGATGTCGGCGCCACCGACCCTGTACTTTGTGGCCACGACGGTTAACGGTCAACGGACGCTCTATGCGACCGACGGCTCGGTCGGAGGTACCCAATGGGTCACGGCACCGGTCGCGGTCGATGATGTCGCGCTGCACGCGATGCCACGACCGGCACTTGGGATTGCGCAGTCGACGCTCTTTTACCCGGGGAGACATCCGCAACTGGCGTGGGCTTCGATGTGGAATGGCGTGCAACCGTTTGCGCCGCTTTCACGTCCGCAATCGGTCTACCTCGTGGACGTCGACCAGTCGACAGCGCTAGCGACACTGACCATCTCGGCCACCCTGGGTCGTGTTGTCATCGCCACGACATCAACACGTGTTACTTTTGTCGTTGGCGCCAACGGGGTCCCAAGCTCGACCTTGACGCTACACGGTGCGATACTGGACCTCAACATTGCCCTTCGCGATGTCTTGTATGTGGCCCCCGCGACTGCGGCCGGCGACGACACGGTCGCGCTCTCGATCGCACGGCAAGGCGATTGGTTGGCCCCAAGCACCGCGTCGTTCCCGGTGCGCCTTTTGTCGCAATAGCCACCACGATGACGCACCAAGAAATATATTTGAACCAAGTCTTCGTGTCTGCAACCAGCAGAAACAACCAAACGTTCGGGTGCATTTGTGTTGCATCGACTGCTGCTGTCCGTTAGAAGCATAGAAGCGACCATCAACGTTGATGCCGTCGATGGGACTTGCAAACGAGAATGGCGCGGTGTCACGCATGTGGCACGACGAAGAATCGCGTCGACATGGCCATGGTGGTTGTCATTGGTAGATGGTTCCCATACGAAACGATTCCATTACGGTCGGTTCCCACCAGAACTTGTCGCCCGATTTGAAGACGCGTCATAATGACGTGTCGTCGTGCGACATGTTGACATCATCCTAGAGCAAGAAACTTTCTTTGGCGTACTCAGCACATGACACGTCGACCGATCGAGATGCCGCACTCGCACACGAGCACGCCCATGAAGATTCAAAGACGCAGCTATGCCACAACGCCTAGGCAACAATACCAAAGTTGGTGCTGGAGAAGGACGTAGATCATACCCTCTGTAATGTAGTGCGACGGTAGTTCTTGTCTTGGATTTTGTTCACGCGTCTAGAAAAATGCAAACCACACTTCGGCGCTCAACCTTTCACTATACTCAACTCTCTGTCTTCAACCATCTGTGGCAAGCGACAATATAGACTGGGTCCTCCTCTGGCGCCAGGAAGCAGAATGATCGAACCCTACCCGTACCCTAACCCCACCAACCAAACTCGCTAAAGATATGTATAGTACGCTGTGGGCACGTCGTGTTGGATGCCACGCCGTCGGCAGCAACCACAGCAGACGGAAGCACGGTAGATGATACACGATATGTAGACACTTAGACGGACGACACGGAGGAGCGTTTCCGCATGAGACTTCGAAACATCCGGGGTCGGTCCTTGGACTCTTGGCGAAAACGAAGCGTGAGCGGGCGCGTCGCGTCGGCGAGGGCCCAAAGCGTATGCTGCATGCCAGCGTACTCGACGTGTGTGTGGTGGTTGATGCCGACGAGGCAGTCGCCGACGTTGACGCCTGGAAACGCCGACTGGAACGCCGGCGAGAGCGCGACGACGACGATCTTGACGCGCTGGCCCTTGGCGTCAGCGATGCCTTCCAGCGACAAGCCAATTAGGCCCGGCGTCGTCACAACAATGTCATAGAGCGACTCGGTCTTTCGCTGGGGTTTTGGCGCCTCGAGCCGGACGAGGCTCACGGTGGCCATTGCGGCAAAGCGGTGGACGCCCGAGGCCGCGACCACCGCCGGTGGCACGACCTCGCTCGTGGCCGAGCTCGTTTCCCAGTCGTCGCTCGTCGACGAACACGACTCGAGGGTGCCTAGCTCGAGCGCACCCGAGTCCTCGGTCGGGTCTTGGTTGTCGGAGACGGTTTGGTTGTTGCCACTACATGATGCCACGTCAGAGAAGTCCAGCGCTTAGCATCGACGTGGTATACCGCTGACGCAACACGAGGTCGTTGACACTCTTGACTGACACCGTTTGGCCAGAGTCGAGGTCCTTGACGCACAGCGTGTCTTCGAGCGCACGCATTGCCGCCGCCGACAAGGCCACTGGCGTCGGGCGGTACTGCTCGTAGTAGATGCGGTACATGGATGGCACGTCGAGCACTTCAGCGTCGAGAGTGATGCAACCGACGTGACCTAGGAAAGAAGCTTGCACCGAACATACCTCTGTCGTCGTCGTCGTACCTGGCGGCACGGGGATCGTGCGCGACATCTGCTCCCAGACAGGCACGGACGACTGCAAGTCGACAATGCGGATCCGGTCCAAATGGCTGTGGTCCGATGGCGCATGGAACATGACCTTGAGCGGTTGCTTGAACTCGTGCGTCGGCGCTGGGATCTCGAGCGCATAGCCACGGTCGGCCATGTGCTTCTCGACGATGCCCCAGCAGACGCGGACCGCCGACTCGTGCGACAGCATCTCCGTGTGCTGGAGCAGACTCCGCGCCTTTTGGACCCGCGGGAACGAGAGGTCGGAAGCGCCAAAGCCAAAGATGTTGTACTCGACGTTGGCGCCTCGGCGGAGCAGTTCGTGGACGACGTCGATCGCGCCGCCGGCGCTAGGCCATGATGAGCCTCGACGCATCCATACCGACAACACGTACCACGCGTAGTGCAAGCAGCTCCAGCCGCGGGCGTCGGTGTGGTTGATATCGCAGCCGGCGTCGGCGAGGATCACCGAGATGCGCAGGCGCGTGTCCGTGTCCTGCTTGATGGCCAGCCTACAGGCGCATGAGCCTCGAGATGTCGTTGCGGGAGAGTATGTACATGAGCAGGTTGCGCCCACGCTTGTCAATGTGCTTGAGGTTGACGCCCTTCTCGATGGCCAAGCGCACGCCCTCGACGTGGCCATAGCGCAGCGAGTGCACGAGCATCTTGAGCAGCGCGACATGGAGGAGGCTCTGGACGCCCATCGTGATCTCCGCGACTGGCCCTCTCCCCAGCGAATAAAAAGATTTTAATATTATTGCACCGCCGTTACACCAGGATACGCCATTTTATATTACTCGCCTCGTCGAACGCCATCAGATTTCCGACCCGGCGGCCGGCGCCGTCGCGCTCGCGGGTCGACCTCCCATGACGATGGTCATGGCCATGGCCACAACCATGGCGGCGAATGTACGAGCCGAACGCGGGGTCGCTCGTTGGCAGGCCCAGCGGCTATCGACCGATCGAACGGGCCAACAAACGCGCCTGGCTCGCCTCTTCGTCGACGCGATCTTGGCACGGAACCGAGTGCGCCGTGTGGCATTCGCGCCGTCTGGCGATGACGAGCGAGCGCGCCCCGGATGCGCAAGGTCGTCGGTGTGGTAGAGAGCATTGCAGCACAGAGAGCGAGCCATGCGCAGAGACCTCGGCACGACGAGCGAATCCTGTCCCTGACGTCTCTCGGATACTGGTGGGCCTTGCGTGGCCGGAGGCGGACGATGCCCATGTGGCTTACGGACGATGTACAGCGATGCGCACGAGCTCGACCAGGCGGGTACGACGCGGGCAAGATGGTGCAAGCGATGGACGATGGTATTCAAGATGCATTACATATCAACGACGTCGCTGCGACTAGTCTTCGTACATCCACTTGTTGCGGATGCGATGACGCTTGCGCTTCTTCTCTGCGTTGACCTTCTTCCAGTCAATGTTCTTCTTCTGGAGCGCTTCCTTCATGCGCTTGGCCTCCGCGCGGTTGGCTTCAAACGCGGTCATGTCGAAAAAGTTGCTCATTTGGCGCCCGGCCTTGTCGCTCGGGACGCCGGCCTTGGCCCAGTAGTCGTTGTCGAGACCCGCGCTCGCAAACCGCCCGCTCACGAGGCTCATGCCGGCCGTCGACGTGTAGTCGTACCCGACGCGCGAGGCCATCGATGCGTTCGCAGCCGCGGCTTGCGCATCAACCGGGACCCAGTCCGCGTTCTACATGCAAAGCGTGAGTGCACATCGTATGCGGACACACTACCACGTACGCCGGCCGCGATGCCGCCTTCGGTCGGGACCTCCCACTGCGTCGTGCCCGTCGCCGCGTCGTGGTAGTAGTAGCGCTGCGTGTTGGTGTCGAAGTGCTGCTGCCAGCGCGCCGAGCTGCCTGACGCCCCCACGTTGCCAAGGATCGAGTTGAGGCGGTTCACCGGGTCGTTGGCACTCGGCGCCGACGTCGTCGTTGTCGGTGCGGTTGCCGTCGCCGCCGACTGCGCCTTGGCCGCCGACGAGTTGGCAGCGGCGGTCGCCGCCTTGTTCATCCATTCTTGGTACTTGGCGCTGCCCGAGACGACTTCGGTGCTCGCGATGGCCGACCCGTCCTGGATCACACCATCGACGGGCTCTTCCCACGTCGTTTCCTTGGTGCGCACGTTGAAGTAGTACGGCTTGTTGGTCGTCGCGTCCATGTACCGGTAGTAGTCGGGCGCCTTCTCATCGGCAAGAGGCGTCGGCTTGGGCGCGTCTGCGATCGCGCCAAAGGCGTACTCTTCCTCGATGTTTTCGTCCACTTCTTCGTCGTCGTCTTCGCCTTGGTCGGACGTGTAGAACGTCGGCGCCTCCCACTGCGTCTTGCCCGAGTTCATGTCCGAGTAGTATGGCTTCTGGGTCGTCGGGTCAATGTACTTGACCCAGAGGCAACCATCGTCGTCGGCCTCGATGAGTTCGTCGGCCTTGCGCTTCTTGCCGCCCTCGCCGTCGTGGCCAGCCGTCGCCGCAAAGTCCTTGGGCTCATCCCACGTGGTCTCGCCCGTGGTCTCGTTGAAGTAGTACGCTTTGTTCGAGTCCTCGTCCACATGGCGAACCCATGCGCTCGTCGGCGGGCTCATTCTGGACCGCGGAATCCTCGTTTCGGTCACTGGCCGGCGTGGCTTGGCGTATCCCGCTTAAGTGCGACGTTCGACTTTTTCCACGCCTCCTTAGCCACCCCTCGACTGCAACCAGATGGAACCTGCAGACCTTGACGTGTTGCAAGCACTGCAGCGTCGCTTGGAGGTCGGCGTCTCTGTGAACACACCTTCTGTCCACATGCGCTCCGTCTCCATACTTGTATTAATACATCCTGCATGCTCCGCGCGCTTGCTCAATCATCGAAAAATTCCCACCGCATAAAACCAGCTGACCGTGCAAGCAGCTCCAGAGGCGCTGCCGGCATGTCTCCTTGTAGTGCACGTCCCTTTGCACTCGAATTACATCCAAGAAGGCAGTGCACCAAGAGTCCACGCTGCGGAACGCCGTGGAAGCTGTCGTGGACACTCGGCGACCTTACTAATGCCTTCAAAATGACGCAGCAAGAACAACGGCGCGGTGTGCATACCACGTCTTGTGTCCCACGAGGCATGTCATATAGCTAGGTAGACGGCCAGTGCAGACAAGCACGTGCATGGGCTTGCAAGCTAGTAGGTCGCGCGTCGACTCTGGCATTCCCGGCCCTGGAACGGGGAAAATGTGGTGATTGTAGCCATTCGAATAAAGACGCGGCGCCAAGCCACTTGATGTTTGTATGCACGTACAAAGTCCGGTCCAACGCGCATTTTTCTGTACAGTCTGTCAATGACACGACAGCTTGCGCGGATCATGGGTGCGAGAAGCGGCGCGTCGGCGGCCCGTGCTACCGTATTACGCTGCGGCTTTGTCGCTCTTGGGGCGTCATCACGTTGCACTGCGGTGCCCTTCCTTTGGTCAGAATTTCTCAACCTCGTGCTGCGTCGTTGTCGCTGCGTCGCCGCAAAGGGGTCGATTCGCTTCACATCTTGGGCGCCGTCGGGGCGGGAACGTTTGGTAAACAGCCCTCCCGCATCCTCCAACACATGTGCTCAAGAGTAGCATGATGCAATGTATATCGTTGTCGCCCCGTGGTTGTCGCCTCTCGTCTTCTTGAAGGAAGCATACAACTTCATTGCCCGCTCACGGATGATGTTGGCTACCTGCAATTGAAATGTACGCAGCGAAGCGGGAGGTGTCGATGCAAGACAGATCAGCGTCCACGACGGAAGCCAGCGAGAAGGCTCCAGTACCATCGACAACAACGAGAACGACACAAAAATGATGTTTCTGGGCAGAATAAATTAGCAAATGTGGAGAGGGCGACAGCGTCCAGACGGGAAACACGACGACGACGACGACGGCGGCGGCTAGTGGTAGGACCACGTACTCGGCGACCCGAGCATTTCAAATTCGGCCGAGTCTTCGGTGAGTTCCATGGACGTGAGCAAAATGTCAAAGTCGATCTGGGAGAGCGGCGGCAGCTCCTCGGTGACGCCGTCGACGGCAAACGCAATGGGTTCGAGGTCCAAACTCGACGTGCGCTGGAGGGCCTTGGCCTTCTCGATGAGTTCGCAGTACGCGAGCACGTCTTTAGGCCGCGTGGACGGCGACCGCTGGTCGAGCGACTTGCGCTTGAGCATGTAGAGCTGCTGCATCGCGTTCGCCTTCTCGCGGTGGTACTCGCACAGGTTGTGCAGCGATCCATTTTTCTTGCTCGAGCGGGCGTTCAGGCACGGCTTGTTAGGGTACTTGCAGAGGCTCGGATTGGGCTCCATTGGAAAAATTGGTAAGTGACAGCTGTGCTATCCATTTTGTGTAGAGAGGAGGAGGAGCATCGCCGTCGTCGTCGTCGTCTCGGTGGTGAACCACCTTGTGTTTTCGAGCTACTCCAGCTGCTGAATCAGGCGCGTCAATGAGCGAGCGTGCAAACTGGTGTCCTTCTGTCCAACCTGTGTTGTGATTGGCTAAAATGCAAAATGAGTGCCAGCACGCCATTTCATTGGCTACTCATGGCCCCGGCGCGCCGCCGTGACAAGGGACTCATCATGCATGATGCGCAGTCGGGGAACGGGCAGGCGCATTGCGTGGCTCTCCGTCACGTCTGCATCTCAACGAGTATCGACGACGACATACGAAGCTCTTGAAAGTGACGCGCGGGTCCCACACTTCAACAACATGCTTGTGTAGACAGGCCACACACGCGCACTAATCGCACGCGCCTCAATGCCTCAAGTATGCGTCGCTCCCGCTTGTGTGACTCCCTTACCGGTATGAACGCGTCGGCGGTGGTCTTGCACACATCGGTGGTGCGGCCAAAGACGCGTGGGTTTAGACAAGACGCCACTTGGGCGACATGCAGCGTGGGACTGCGCGCCGCGCACCTGCGCTGCCACGTGACACGAAGGAATTTGTGGCTGCAAGCGACCGTGAGCCGCCGTGCGTCATCTTGAAGAGCGCCATGCACGAGACCCATCTCTACGCACCAAAAGTAGCTTGGGGGCGCCAGAGAAAGGACCAAGAATGTACGCACGAGGTACACGACGAGACGCAAAAGACGTTGGAGTTCAAAGGTGGGTCTGTTGTTGTCTTGCTTGCATACCGTCACTATCTACAACCGCAGCTTCTTCTTGGTCGGCTTGGTCGCATCCGGCTGGTTGCGCTTCTTGCCTTTGTCGGACATGCGCTTGGCGAGGCTCGCCTTGCCTTCTTCGACCTTGTTCCAGTACTGCCCCGTCGTCGTGCGGAAGCTGGCCTTGGGCGCACCCGTGTCCAACTCGACGAGCACCATACGGTTGCCAATCTGTACAACACTCGCGCGTCAGCTGCCACGGATCACATGGCGGCAAACGACTGCACCTTCATGCCACTCTTCTTCGTGGCGGCGACGGCTTCGGCTTCGGTCTCAAACTCAACGTACCCAAACCCCTTGGAATTTTTCGTGTGGTTCCACACGGGGAGGCGCACGCTGATGATCGTGCCGCAGGATCTATTGAGAAGACATGGGTTTTTGAGTTTTGAGAATGCAAGACGCATGTAGTACTCGAAGGCTTCCTTGACTTCGGCGTCCGTGATCTCGTACGGCAGCTGCTTGACAAAGACCGTTCGGCAGCCCTTGATGGCCTTGGTCGACTTGGACTTGGTCAGCACCGCTTCGAGGGTGCGAGGCGTCTCGGCGGGTCGGACGCTTAAATAGCTACAGACGCAAAGCATGAGTCCTCAGCAGCGCTGACATGCAAGCATTACCGCTTCATCATGTACTGGCCGTCCATGGCCAGCGCCTTCTTCGCGGCCTTGTCCGAGTCAAACACGATGTGCGCATACCCGCGCGGCTTGCCCGAGTCCTGATACCTATTGCACATGCCTCAGCGCTACATGCGGAGAAGCGGCAGGCGTACCGGGGCATGCGCACTTCCTTGACGGCGCCACAGGCCGAAAAGTGCGACACGAGCGAGCTCTCGTCGGCGTCGTACGAGATGCCTTCGACGTACACCGTGGCCTTGGTCTTCTCCTTCGCAGCTTGCTTGAGCTCGCTCGCATGGTCGTCCTGCGCAGCGCTACGGCGGCGTGAGCCACGATGGTTGCGATGGAGGTGCTACCTCTCGGCGTCCTGGACGGCGCTGTCATCCTCATCGTCGTCGTCGTCCGAGTCGCTGGCCTCCGAGTCCGAGGCCGCGAGCACGGCCTCCTTGACCTGCTTGGGCTTGGGCTTGAAGAAGGCCTTCTCGGTCTCGTCGTCGCTGCTGCTGTAGTCGCTCTCGTCGCTCGACATGGCTCTCCTGTGTGTTGTGTTCAACTCGCAAACGGAACCAATCTATTGGTGCTGTTTAAAACTGTTTGATACACCTTCCTGCGACTGTTCAAAACCGACCGCGGATGCACTTTCGGCACAGTTCGCCAGAGGACTCAAAGGCCCGATACGCGTGACGTCATGGCGTAGCATCGCGACAACAGCTACTATCGACGGCGATGGATGCTGCACTCACCGCCCTAACGCATCCTGTATCCAAGAGAGCTCCAGGCCATGCGATGCACCGTGGCTTTGTGCCATCAACACTCGAAACACTCGAATCTGGAGAGCCCACCCTTTCTTGAACTTTGTACAGTACATGTCCGACATACCCATGGTGGCCCACGGCGGCGAGGAGTGACGCGGCGACGGTGGCGCCGTGGCTACTTCCACCCTTGTCGACGAATGTGCACTTGTTGACGTGCACGTTGCACCTACAATCTGATAGCTGTCTCCAATGCGGCTGCTCATGCCAGGGGACTGTTTTGCGCAGCGTTGGCCATTTGGGTCCCATCATGACCATCCCGCCATGTCATCTCGCTGCCCAGCGAAGCGTGGTGATGTCGCTCATATAGTTTTAAACACTGTTGGAAACACATGCGGACCAATCACGGGCAGCGGGGCCAATAATTGGAGGGGAATCGGAGGTCCCGCGAAAGTGCGAAGCAGCCACCGCACTTTACCGAGGGTGGTCGTGCCCCGTGTATTTTAAAATATAGATTTAATGTACACTTGGAAACGGTATAGACATATGTGAAAAGAGATGAAATGCGTGGGGGCCTGAGACAGCTCGCAAGGAGGGGTCAGCAACGGGCAGGCGGTGACGGCGCCGCTAAAGCGAGGGACGTGCCCGTTTGCATAATAATATTGTGGTTTTCACTATACGCATCCCATCATAAAAAGGCACAAAATCCATCTTGACCTTGGTGTTTGTATTGCGTTGCGTGCATAGCACAAAAAAACACTGCCGCCATGGCATCAAAAACATGCAAAAGCTCGCGTTTGCGGGAAAAAAAATCCTCGGGAATTCACTTTGTAATTTGGTTCATTTACGAGAGCATGCTCGCCGTTCGTTCCAGCGCCCGCAAGTTCCTGCGCCCCAAGTTCGCGGCGGCCTTTAGCACCGGCTCGGACTACGACCTCGTCGTCGTTGGCGGTGGCCCCGGCGGCTACGTCGCCGCCATCAAGGCCGCGCAGCTCGGCCTCAAGACGGCCTGCGTCGAGTCGCGTGGCACGCTCGGTGGCACCTGCCTCAACGTCGGCTGCATCCCGTCCAAGGCGCTCCTCAGCGCGACGCACAAGTACCACGCGGCCCAGCACGACTTCAAGAACGTTGGCATTGAAGTCGACGGCCTCCGCATTGACTTTGCCAAGCTTATGGCCTCCAAGGACAAGAGCGTCAAGATCTTGACGGGCGGTATCGAGGGCCTCTTCAAGAAGAACAAGGTCGACTACATCAAGGGCTTTGGCAAGATCGTCGCCAAGAACCAGGTCAGCGTCGCGCTCAACGAGGGCGGCAACAAGACCGTCTCGACCAAGAACATCCTCATCGCCACGGGTTCGGAGGTCACGCCGTTGCCGCCGGTCCCGGTGGACAACGAGGCTGGCAAGATCATCGACTCGACGGGCGCGCTCTCGTTGAAGCGCATCCCGGAGCACCTCGTCGTCATTGGTGGCGGTGTCATTGGTCTCGAAATGGGCTCGGTCTATGGCCGCCTCGGTGCCAAGATCACGGTCGTCGAGTACGCCGACAAGATCTGCCCCACGATGGACTTTGAGACTGGCCGCGAGTTCCAGAAGCTCCTCAAGAAGCAGGGCATGAACTTCCAGCTCGGCCAGAAGGTCACGGCCTCCAAGGTCGAAGGCGACAAGGTCACGCTCACGGTCGAGCCCGCCGCCGGTGGCGAGGCCACGACGATCGAGTGCGACACGGTCCTCGTCGCGACCGGCCGCCGCCCGTTCACCAAGGGTCTCGGCCTCGAGGAGATGGGCATCCAGACGGACAAGTTTGGCCGCATCCAGGTCGACCTCTCCAACTTCAAGACGAACGTCGACAACATCTTCGCCATCGGTGACTGCATTGAAGGCGCGATGCTCGCGCACAAGGCCGAGGAGGAAGGTATCTCGTGCGTCGAGTCGATCGCTGGTGGCCACGGCCACGTCAACTACAACGCGATCCCGGGCGTCGTGTACACGTTCCCGGAAGTCGCTAGCGTCGGCAAGACGGAGGAGGAGCTCAAGGCCGCCAACGTCGCCTACAACGTCGGCAAGTTCCCGATGATGGCCAACTCGCGCGCCCGCACGGTCGGCGAGACGGACGGCTTTGTCAAGATCCTTGCCGCCAAGGACGACGACAAGATCCTCGGCATCCACATCATTGCGTCCAACGCCGGCGAGATGATCTCGGAGGGCGTCCTCGGCCTCGAGTACGGTGCGTCGGCCGAAGACATTGGCCGCACGTGCCACGCCCACCCGACCTTGAGCGAAGCCTTCAAGGAGGCCTGTAACGCGGCCTACGACAAGCCGATCAACTTCTAAATTGTAACGTCGCTAAGATCCTTTGTCTGTACCGCTGTCCTCATGACGTGGCGCATTGCTGCAACCGCCATGCACCGTGCAGCGCCCGAAGCGCCCACTTGCGGAGCGAGCTGAGGACAGGGTCTCTACCAGTAGGGCCCATGTCGGCCGTGTTGCGGCTCCTAGGTCCATCGGCGGCGTCAAGACCGTTCAGATCTGAGCCCGTGTGCCAGCCGCAGAAATTGCGATCATACGTCTTCACACTGATAGGCATTCCAGCCAATCAAACGCAGCTAAAAATGCAGCAGCCAATCACAAGCGGCCAACTATCAGGCGCCCGTTGCTGCCATTTCCAGTTTGCACCACCAGCGCCGATGACCGAGACTGCCCAGGTAGCCTAACGACAATGAGATCGTAGCGGGACGTAGCTGGTACGCATAGGTGCCGACGCGCCGCTTCCTCCTGTACGGAGGCACGGGCTGGATCGGCCAAAAGCTCCTGGCACTCTTCGCGAGCCAAGGCGACCACTGCGACGTGGGGCGCGCACGGCTCGAGGATCGCGCCGCCGTTGCCAAGTACGTACATCGAGGACTACGGATTCGCGTCACAGCCTATGTAGGGAAGTGCTTGCGTTGGCCCCGACGCATGTCATCAACGCCGCCGGCGTCACTGGCCGGCCCAACGTCGACTGGTGCGAGACGCACCAAGCCGAGACGATTCGGTAAACTGCTCCTACTTGATACGAGAGATCTCTCTACGTAAGCTCACACGGAGGTGCTGCGTACTAGGGCCAACGTGGTCGGCTGCTTGAACGTCGTCGACGTGTGCCATGACGCGTCGCAGGACGGCCGCGGGACGCCAATCCACTGCACGGTCATTGGCTCGGGCTGCATCTTTACGTACGATGACGCGCACCCGATGCACAGCGACAAGCTCTTCACCGAGGACGACCGCGGCAACTTTACCGGATCGTTCTACGCCAAGACCAAGGGCATGTTAGAAGAGGTACACCATCCTTCATCACGATGATGTGCTCGATGGACAGATGAGGCATGTAGATGCTGCGCTCGTACCCAAATGTGTGCGTCCTGCGCTTTCGTATGCCGCTCTCGGACGACCTCCATGACCGCAGCCTCCTCACCAAGCTCCTCCGCTACCCCAAGGTATTCCGCCTCCTTGCTTATGTGGTCTCGAGGAATGCACTCGACGATGGATAGGTCATCAACATTCCCAACTCGATCACGGTGCTGCACGACCTGTTGCCGGCGGTCGTGCTGCTCGCCAAGCAGCGGAACGTTGGCGTCTTCAACTTCACAAACCCCGGCGTCATCTCGCACAACGAGCTCCTCGACTTGTACATTCAGTACATCGACGCGTCGTACGTGTACACCAACTTTGGGCCGGTTGAAGAAGCCGCCTTGTGTCAATCGCGCTCCAACGTCGCGCTCGACTCGTCCAAGCTCCAGGCGGCCGTGGGCTCGACCCTCGTGATCCCGCCCATTACCGCGTCGCTCCACGCCCTCTTTCGGCGTATGTCGCAAGACCGAGCATAGAGAATGATTAAGCACATCAAGCACATGGCGGCGTTGAGAAGAAGAAGAGCAGAAAAAAGGCGGAAGCACTACAAGATGACGCAGTTGGGTTCGCCGTCGACGGCGAGGAGCCCCGAGTCGCGCTCGATCTCCTTGATCAAGTACGTAAAGACTTCATCTAATACACAGTACAGCGTCATCATCGTGGCGGCTACGGGAAGATATATGCACGTACTGATGTTTCGTTTGTTTGGCCGAACACTCGGTGAACGGGCAGCCCCAGGCGCGCGCGATGGCCTGCGCCTCGTCCGTCGACACTTGGCGGTTGCGATCGAGGTCCGACATGCTCCCGATGAGCACGCGCGGCGGCTCGGACCCGAGCATGTTGATGAGCTTCTCGTTGATGAGCTTGAGCTTCTCAAACGACGTCCGCGACGTGATCGAGTAGACAAGGATGTAGCCATGGACGCCGACGGACGCGGCCTGCGAGAAGTGCGAGTACTCGTCCTAGGCAGACGTGTGCATGACGCGGCGGCGAGGCGAACAGGCCGATTACCATGCCTGCGGTGTCGACGATGTCGGTGACAAAGTGGGCGTGCTTGAAGCGGATCGTCTTGTGGAACGTGTTCTCGATCGTCGGGTCGTAGTTCTCGACGAAGCGGTTCTCGACAAAGCACGTGGTGAGCGACGACTTGCCGACGCCCGGGTACCCAAGCACCGTGAGCTTGCGCTGGACCTCCACGACCATCGTCCTCCGACTCGAAATGCCAAAAAGCCAAGTCGCCAACCGCCTCGTCCTAATTAGGATATCAAAAGACCGAATTTCAGGCACTTCAGGCGCGTGGCAAGACGGGACGACTGCATCTGGGTAGTACTACGTGTGGATCGATCGGATCGGGATCGTTTGGCTCGACACTACTGCACTCGATCATACACTGGTAGGAACGTTAGTGGGGTACCAGGCCTGCAGCGGATTAATTAATTAAATCAGATGAACAACTGCAGTTGTCGTTTTACGGCTACTCGATTTGACTTGTCATCGTCGTCGTCGCTGGTGGCGTCGATCGCGGCAGTCGTTGGTGCGGTCCTTGTACCGGGCTTCCCGTTGCTTGGTGCTCGAGCTTTTGGACCGACGTGCTGCTACTGCTGCGGAGGGTGCGCTGTGGTCGAGTGCGTAGCTCGCGTCGTCGTCACGCCGCGGGCCGTCCCCGGCTTTTTGTCTTTCCTGCGCTCTACTGCGCCATCACGGGCCTCTGCCGATAAGGGCTTGCGATTCGATTGGATCCGATTTGATTCTGGCAGAAAGTGACAAGTCGTCTTCTCTCAATACTCGGAAAGGACGCCTCCAAGACAAAGCACCGCGTGGTGACGAGACCAAGGGGTAGGGTCCACATTTTCTGGGGGAGGTGGGTAGGGTCTGTACGTCCACGGCGCTCCGTCTTGACGTCCATCCTCCCAGTCGTCGCGCGATGCAGGCCAGCGATTCCGATGAGAATATATATTCTGAATCCCAGCCATGTACAACTTGCGTCGTCAACTCCGCCGACAGCAGCAGAACGGCGCGGAAGCATCACATGTACCCATCGTGTTTAAACCTATATAATCTTGTCTGTATATCGTCGTATTTCGTGGAAACGGGGGACGTTGTTGTCGTCGCTTCAATACGCGCTCGTCCTTGCATACGACGCCCGTATGCTCGCGCCGTCGTCGTCGTCGTCGTCATGGTTGTTGTTGCTGCTCGCGCGGCGGCTTTTCCGACGGGCTTTGACGAGCCCGGACGCGCCGCCCATCGCCGGCTCGTCGTCCGTGCGCAGTGGCTTCTTGTCGCTGAGCCAGAGCGGCACCGCGTCGCTACCGCCCATGGCGACTGTCGGGATCCGCCCATATGCGTTGTTGCAATCGCCGTCAGTCTCGCCACCGTCCTCATCGTCGTACGTGAGCGATCCATCGCGCGCCGAGTTGGGCGGTCGAATGCAGACGTTGCCAAGCGCTTTCGTGTCGTCGAGCGGCACGGACCGCGGGGGTCGCAGCGCGGCGATGCGCCGGACGTGCGACGCGCGCGAGCCGCGCACAACGACCACCGGGTCTTTCTTGACGTCGGCACTCGCTTCGTCGTCGATGAACGTCTGGAGCTTGCGCTGGAGGATACCGGAGCAGACGGCGATGGCTTTGGACAAGGCGACCGCGTCGTGGGCTTGGAGGAGCTGGAGCACATTGCGCGTGCAATCGTGGACGTGGGCGCTCGGGTGGGGCAAGCACGACGACCCGAGGAACGGCACGACGTTTTCGACGCATAAAATGTCCTTTTGCCCAGCTTGGGGCGATCCGCGAACGCTCTCTTGCAGCATTTCGTCCATGAGCTCGAGTCGGAGCGAGAGCTGCCACATGGTACCGAGATGGCTCTTGCGCTTCTCGTGCGATGACGCATTGGGCGACGACCGATCTTCCGGCGCGCTCAGCACCGCGGTCGAGACCACGTTGCGCCCGACTGCATGGCGCTTGGAAGTCGCGCGGAGCAGCGCCATGACCTCATGTCGCACGCGCACGGCAGGGTGCGACGCCTGCTGCAAAATGCTGCGGATCGTCGAACTCAGAATCAAATTCACGCCCCACTCGCCCCACGGAATCGCATACACAGCGTGCGCCGGCGCGTCCACAATGAGACCGAGGAGCCGACACGTGGCGAGCGCGACCGGTGTCGCAGTGTCGATGAGCAGTTGCTTGCAGAGAAGACAGAGGATCTCCCAAATGCCCTTGAGCTTGGCGTCGTGGCCACGCTTCGGTAGCCACTCGAGGAGCTGAAGCACGCCTTGGCGGCGCTTGATGCTCACCGGCGACGCGAGCAGCAAGCAGACGTCGCAGCCGACGTACGCCTCCATCTTTTCCATGTCGACGCCGTGGTGGCCGCGCGCCGACTCGACTTCGGGGGCCGCATCGTCTTGCAACGGCCTACGCCCATTGGTCCATATTACATACGATGACGCCATCATCTCATGACGTGGCACACGTACGTGGCATCCTTCTTGATCTGCACGATATTGCGCGTGATCGCTTCCCGCACCGTCGCCTTGAGCGTCGAGAGACACGCATTGACGTCGACCGAGCCAAAGCGGGTGTCGGTGCCGCCTTTCGTCACGTCGTAAATGGCCGTGTACGCGGCGACGGCGGCATTCCGAACGTCCACGTGCTTGTTTTCAAAGGCGGGCACGACGACCGATAGGATCGGCGCGACGTCCAGTGGCGTCGACTTGGCCGACTCGCGCACAAGCGACGTGAGCAGCATGAGGATCTCGGCAATCGCGACCGGCGACGATCCGAGCAGCTGCGTGTACTTGTCGAGGAGGAAGCCGCCGACGACCGCGCCACCGACGTGCGGCAAGCCCGCGAGCGTGTGCAGCAGTGCAAACGAGTCGGACCGGATGCGCTGCTTCGAGTCGCCGAGTTTCTGGATCACGACGTCGATGGCGGTGCGGAGTGTCGAGCGCACGACCACGTCGCCACCGGGCACGAGTGGCAAGAACTCGGTGGCCACCACCTGCATGAGCCGGAGCGCGCACTGATAGACGCGGGCTACTGTGTCGTTCAAGAGGAGCTCCAGCGCCTCGGAGAGCACGAGGAGCGTGGTGGCGTCTTGCGGCAGCGCACTCGCGTCCGACGACTTGACGGACGAGAGCACCTTCTTTTCGATTTCCCGCACCGCGGCCTCGCGCTGGGCCCAGTTCTTATCCACGAGACAGCGCACGACGCCTTCGCCGAGCACGGGCAGGAGGCGCGCGCACTCGGTTTCTTGCTCGGGCGTGAGCGCAGCGCCGTACGGCAGCGCTGCATCGCATGCATTGCCTACACACAACGCATCGTCGTCCCATTTGCACCTCGAATGTGCGTACCCGCATGGGGCGCTGAGAGCGAAACACTGGAGAGTGCGGGTCGGTGCTTGGTCGACGACCCGGACGCGGTCGGCGGGCGCGGCCCTGACGTGCCCGGTCGGATCGGGTCCACCGCGATATCAAAGTCGTCGACGTCGTCCATGAGCAGATCGCTTTCGAGGACGCCCATCTCGACGAGCTTGGAGATGAGCTTTTGGCGCGCGCCCCGCGCGAGGCCATTGAGGAACGGCATGGTCGCTTGCCGGGCCACCTAGCAGACCATTTGAAGCGACACGGAAAGAGACAAATCGAAACCTTGAACGCTTCCGAAAACACTTGCAGCGCCGCGTGGCGCACGGCCGGGTCCTTGTTCTCGCATGACGTGACCGCGGGCTGCAAGACGAGGCGCAACGGGAGCGCACCGCCGGCTTCTTTGACGCCAAACTCGAGCATGAGCTTCGCGAGCAAGGTGAGTTTGTTGGCGAGGAGCGTCGTCGATGTCGCGGCTGAGGATGGGATCTCCTCGACGACCATTTCCGGTCCGATGAGGGTCTGCCGCGACAAGAAGAGGAGGGCGTCCTCGCTCACGACTTGGAGCCGCGCCTTCGAGTCGCCCAGCCTACCGACACGTCATGTGAGAAGACGATCGGATATGACGTCTGAGTTGTGGTTGTGTACTTGTGGACGATGCGAGAGATAAGCGGGCGCAGCACCTTTTGCAACGCTGCTTGGCGCGGCCCGTCACTCGTTCCACTGCCAATGAGGAATTCCATGAGCAGCCCGACGAGGAATTCCATGAGCAGCCCGACGCCGGCTTCGTACTAGAACGCACATGAAATTAGTATCGATAGATCGATAGATAGATAGATAGATAGATAGATAGATAGATAGGATACCACGGCGTTGACACGGTCACTGAGCGCGCTCGTCAAGATCTTGTCCATGGCGGCAACGACGTTGGCGTCGGACACGTGGCACGTCTTGCTTTCGAGAAGTCGTTGGAGGTAGCTGAGGCCTTCGACGCGAGGCGCCCACGCGTTCGAGTAGAGGCAGCGCGCGACCTTGTCGCCAAAGCAGGCTTGCACGCACAGGGCTTCGTCTTTAAACTGGTCTACACATGGTAACCAATTAGACTATCGCACAAGCTGGATAGATAGATGTACCTTGGACGGGCTCGGCGTACGGCAGATCCGTGTCGCTGAGCTCTTCCTTCTTGTCGCTCGTCGCGAGGAGGAGCAGGTTGACGTTCGGGGCGCTCGTGTCCTTGAGTTTTGGCGTCCGCGTCTCCGAGAGCCGCTTGCTGTTTTGAAGAGCGGCCTTGAGCCCCTTGTTGATGTTGCCGAGAAGCGACGGCTTGACTTGACCGACGTATTTGAGCAAGAGCGAGTCTGCAAACGACAGAATCTGATCGCCAATCTCATCGGCCGTGCCCTCGAGTCCTAGTCCATCGCGTCGTCATCCATCATCTCCGATCGATGCCAAGTCGTCTACCACTCGACTCGCTCGTAATGAGAATGGCTTGCACGAGGAGGTCGATAGCGGCCGTGCGCACTTTCGCATTCGAATGCTCGAGCGTCAAGCCGCTGATCTTCATCGCATCTTCAAAGAGGAGGCCGCTGCCTTTCGAGAACCGGTACTGGCTCGCGATCGCGGTCAAGAGACGAATGAAGACCAAGATATGGCGCCATCCCGCGACGGCTTTGCTTTTTGGCAGCATCTGCGTCGTAATGTTGTGCGTCATCCGCGACGTCGCGTGCTCGCTCTTGCACGCGAGGAAGAGAAGCGACGTGACCGCTTCGCTCGCCTCGCGCTCATGAGCCCCGGCCGCGCGCGTCAGGAGGACATCGATGATCTCGGCGATGCGCGGATGCGCATCGTGGTACGCGACCGAGTGAAAGGCCGATGTGGCGAGGACGCTGTTGAAGGCGGCTTTGAGCAGCGGCATCGAGCTCGAAAAGACTTGCACGACCGAGTCCCGCGCGGCGAGAAGCAGGACGTCGCAGGCCGCATCAAAGATGGCCGCGCTCGGCTTCTGCTGCTGTTGGACGGCAAGGACGACGTCGGCCACGCCTTGCTGCCGCGTCTTCCACTCGCTCGAGCCGAGCTGGCGCGCAGTTGCGGCGCCAAACGCCTTGGCAATCGCTTCGGAAATGGGCTTGCGGGTCTCGTCGTCCGACGCAGCGTCGTCGTTATCGTCGCCACCGCCGCTCGTGTCGAGCCCGTCGTCGTTGGCTTCGAACGTCCCGTGCTCCGCATACGTCGAGAGGAACGCTTGCGTGTGCCCAGACGCGAGGTCCATGGGCGTGACGCCCAAGCCATCGGCAGCGTGGAGGTCGGCGCCAGCATCCAGCAGCACCTTGGCCACGTCTTTGCGACTCTAATGGATATGAACAATGAGCTCTGGAATAGAGGAAGCGTGCTGGATGGACCTGGTGGCATGCGTAGTGGAGCGGCGTGACGCCGTTGATTGCCGAGCCCGCGAGGTCGGCGTTGCACTCGACTAGAAAGTCGACAATGTCGACGTGGCCCTTGACGCACGCGGCTTGAAGTGGCGTAAAGGCAATGTCGTAGCAGCGGTCGTCGGCGGGTTTGGTCATGTGCGCCTTGCCACTGTAGTCGGTATCGATGTCGGCGCCGTTCGAGACCATCCACTTGACGAGCGGCAAGTTGCCGCAGTCGGCGGCATAGAAGAGCGGCGTGTGGCCCTATGCAGGCGGCGTCCATGCAATGTAGGCATGCGATTCGCATGACGTACCCGCTTGTTGGGCTCGTTGAGGTACATGCCCGACATGAAGAGGTACTTGCACGCATTTAAGTTGCCATTGGAGCACGCGATGTGCATGAGCGTGCTCTCGGTGCTCTCGTCGACGAGGCGGTTGACGTCAAACGCCTTGTCGTCATCCGAGAGCTCCTGTGGCTGCCATCAGCGATGGCCTCCATGGCGACCGTACGTACCTCGATGAGGCGCTGGACCGTCCCGAGGTCGTTCGACTTGGCGGCCGCGAAGATCGTCTGCGCCAGCTCCAGCATGCTCCGGTCCCGAAAACAACCCAACAAGAACAACCAAGGGCCGGCCCGAAACGACTCGTGTGAAACTGTTGCGCTATCATGATTGGCTGGAAAATTAGTATTTCAGCCAATCATCGCGAGGTTGAAGTTGCTCGACCCATCCCAGCGTTTGCGCATCCGTCGCCCTAGCGTCCATCAGTCTCGTACGACGTCTGCTATGTATGACCGCGACTGGTTGCGGTCATTGACTGCTGCCGCTGGTGCGCACATGTCGGTCGCTGTACCCCGCTCGCCCTTTGGCCCCTGTACCTGTAGCGTTCTGTAGGGCGGCATGTAGCGTGTTGTGGGGTGGCATGGAACGCCGTCTCGCCAAGGATCGCTAGCGGCAGAGGCCACCTGGTTAACGTGATTGACGCGGAATGTCGTCTCGCCAAGGGTCGCTAGCGGCAGAGGCCACCTGGTTAGCTTCCGTGGTCGCCGCACCATGCACTGGCATTTTGCGCAGACGCGACCGGCTGTCGCCGTATGTAGCTGCGTGGTCCAAGCGGGCCGATGGCCCAACGGTTGGTCATTGCACAACGGCCCATACCTACCTAGCCGAGTTTGCCGAGCGACCCGTATCACCATGCCAATAGGACGGGCGATCGGCGGCGGCGCGCTGGCTGCTTGCTGTGGACATTGGCTCCAGCGTCCAGCTCGGCGAACAGGCGTCGCTGGAAGGCTGGCGTCGCTGGCGGCCATGCGCCCTTGACTGTTGGCCACGTGCACGCAGCCACGTGCAGCTGGCGCCGGCCCGACCTCCATTCGCACCGATGGTCGCTTGGGCCGACCACAAAAAGTTTCCGATCCTGCATGATCCGCATAGTTTATCCGGACATGGGATTTCGCAATCGGGTGGTCATTCGTGAAATTCCATGGCCGACAAGGTGAGTACCAAGCTGAGCGCAATGGAGCTCGCGGACTCTGCGGAGAAGAAGTTTGGCCGGCGCAACCACCTGCGGACGATCGAGGAAGAGGTGCAGAAGCGCTGGGAGGACGCCAAGGTTTTGAGCGCAAGGTCGACCACTCGAAGAAGAAGTTCCTCGCGACCTTCCCGTTCCCGTACATGAATGGCATGATGCACATTGGTCATGGCTTTACGATCACCAAGGCCGAGTTTGCGACGCGGTACCACCGCCTTAAGGGCGAGAACGCCATGTTCCCGTTCGGCTTCCACTGCACGGGCATGCCGATCCAGGCCGCGGCCAACAAGCTCAAGGCCGAGCTCGACGAGTTTGGCTTCCCGCCGCAGTTCCCGGTCGATGCGCCCGAGACCGTGCCTGCGCCGTCGAGCGCGCCCGTCACGAACGAGTCCAAGGCCAAGGGCAAGAAGTCCAAGACGGTCGCCAAGACGGGCGGCCTCGTGCGCCAGTACGACATTCTCTCCAAGATGATCCCGGACCTCGAGATGATCCCCAAGTTCAAGGACCCGAACTTTTGGCTCCAGTACTTCCCGCCGTACGGCGAGGAGCATCTGCGCCGCTTTGGCCTCGCGACCGATTGGCGCCGGTCGTTTATCACGACCGACGTCAACCCGTTCTACGACGCGTTCATCCGCTGGCAGCTCAACACGCTCAAGGAGCGGTCGCGCGTCAGCCGCGGCAAGCGTCCGAACGTCTACTCGCCGATCGACAAGCAGACGTGCGCGGACCACGATCGCCAGTCGGGCGAAGGCGTCGGCCCGCAAGAGTACACGCTCGTGAAGCTCGAAGTGCAGGCGCCGCTGCCGGCCAAGCTCGCGTCGCTCTCGGGATTCAAGGTCTACCTCGCGCCCGCGACGCTCCGCCCGGAGACCATGTACGGCCAGACCAACTGCTTTGTCTTGCCCGACGGCGACTATGGCGCGTACCGCATCAACGAGACCGACGTGTTTATCATCAGCCGTCGCGCCGCGCGCAACCTCGCGCACCAAGAGTACTCGCGCGTGTGGGGCAAGGAGGAGTGCCTCCTCGAGCTCAAGGGCTGGGACCTCCTCGGCCTGCCGCTCTCGGCGCCCCAGGCGACCTTCAAGACGGTGTACACGCTGCCGCTGCTCACCATCTCAATGGGCAAGGGCACGGGCGTCGTCACGTCGGTGCCGTCCGACTCGCCCGATGACTACGCCGCGCTCCGCGACCTCAAGCAGAAGCCGGCCATGCGTGAAAAGTACCTCATCGCCGACCACATGGTGCTGCCGTACGAGGTGGTTCCGATCATTGACATTCCTGGCTACGGCGAGACGGCCGCGGTCAAGCTCTGCGACGACCTCAAGATCCAGTCGCAGAACGACAAGGAGAAGCTCGCCAAGGCCAAGGAGCTCGTGTACCTCAAGGGGTTCTACGAAGGCGTCATGCTTGTCGGTAGCCAGAAGGGCCAGAAGGTGTGCGACGCCAAGGCCGGCTGCCGCCAAGAGCTCTTTGACGCTCACCAAGCGATCCCGTACTGGGAACCCGAGTCGACGGTCATGTCGCGCACGGGCGACGAGTGCGTCGTCGCGCATCTTGACCAGTGGTACCTCCTCTACGGCACGGAAGACTGGAAGCAGCGCGTCTCGGCGCACATTGAGAACCCGGCGGCGTTCGAGACGTACAACCCGATTTCGCTCGGCGAGTACCGGTCGACGCTCGAGTGGCTCAAGGAGTGGGCGCCGTGCCGCCAGTTTGGGCTCGGCACCAAGCTGCCGTGGGACACGGAGTTTGTCATCGAGTCGCTCTCGGACTCGACGATCTACATGGCGTACTATACGATCGCGCACCACCTGCAGACGAGCGTCGACGGGTCGGTGGGCGGCCCGCACGGCATTACGGCCGCCGACTTGACCAAGGAGGTCTTTGACTTTATCTTCCTCAAGGGCCCGGCCCCGACATCGTCCAAGATTTCGCTCGCCGTCTGGACCGAGCTCCAGACCGAGTTTGAGTACTGGTACCCGGTCGACCTCCGCGTCTCGGGCAAGGATCTCATCCGCAACCACCTCACCATGTGCTTGTACAACCACGCCGAGATTTGGCGCGACGACCCGTCGAAGTGGCCGCGCTCGTTCTTCACCAACGGCCACGTCCAGGTCGACGCGCAGAAGATGTCCAAGTCGCTCGGCAACTTCCTCACGCTCGAGTACTGCTTCACCGAGTACGGTGCGGATGCGACGCGCTTCGCGTGCGCGGACGCTGGCGACTCGATGGACGACGCCAACTTTTCGCGCGACACGGCCAACATGGCGATCCTCCGCCTCACGACCGAGGAAGAGTGGATCAAGAAGACGATCGACGAGAAGGCGACGCTGCGTGTCGGCGCGCTCAACTTCAACGACCGCATGTTTAACGCGCAGATGGACGACATCATCACCCGGACGGCATCGCACTTTGATGCGATGCAGTGGCGCGACGGCTTCCAGGCCAGCTTCTTCGAGCTCCAGATCGCCCGGGACTCGTACCGCGACGTGTGCACGCGCGGCGGCTTTGGCGTCCATAAGGACGTCATCTTCCGCTTCATCGAGGCGCAGACGATCATGCTCGCGCCAATTTGCCCGCACATTTGCGAGCACTTCTGGACGCTCCTCGGCAAGCAGGGCTTTGTCGCCGACGCGCTCTGGCCGACGGCGGCGCCGCTCGACTACAACCTCCTCCGCGCCGGCGATTTCTTGACCAAGTCGCTCAAGCACTTTCGCGACGCCGTGCTCAAGGGCGCGGTCGCCAAGAAGGGCGTGAAGGCGCCGGTGACCAAGCCGACGCACGCGCACGTGTACCTTGCCGAGGCCTTCCCGCTCTGGCAGCAGACCGTGCTTCGCTTCATGGCGACGCTCATCGACGGCAAGTCGTTCCCGAAGGACTTTATGGGCCAGCTCAAGACGCTCGTGGCCGGCGACGCCGACCTCAAGAAGCTCACGAAGAACGTCATGCAGTTCGCGGCCTTTGTCAAGGCCGACGCCGAGCTGCGTGGCATGGATGCGCTCGAGCTCAAGATGCCGTTCGACCAAAAGGCCGTGCTCGAGACCAACAAGGTCTACATTGTCAAGTCGCTCGAGCTCGAGGACATGAGCTTCCACTACGTCGACGGCGCGGCCTCGATCGAGGGCGCGGACGCCAAGAAGATGGAAGTCGCGGCCCCCGGCAAGCCCAGCATCTTCCTCTACTAAGCAACCGTCGGTAGCTTTGGCAATATATCATCAACATCAGCATCAACAGCAAGAACACTGACATGTGCATGTTCACAACGAGGTGGCGACGACCTTACCTGGTGCCTCAAGACTCCTTGATGCAATTGCACCAAACCATCGGCCTTACGTTGGGACCATCCAGATGTTTATCCAGCAGGACCCCGTGTGTGGATAGTCGCTGGATAGAACAGAAAAGTTGGATAGAGTGGATAGTCGCTGGCGAGTTGAGAGAGGTGGCAGAGTGGCAGAGTGGATAGTGGATCCATGGGCTGGAATTTGATATTTACACCTGTACAACGAGGGTAGACCAGTGACTACCACAGACGCGGCAGCAAGGTCGCGCGATGCAGTGTCTTGGCCACCGGGAACGTCGCTTCGTACCACGCAGCGGCGCGGGCCGCGCTAATGGCTTGGTTGACGCCGACCCAGGCCGCGAGGGCGACGAGGTTCATGTGGCGGCCGCTCGTCAGCAGCACAAACGACGCGTAGATGAGAATTTCCGCCAAATAGAGCGGACTCCACGTGTGTTCAAACCAGTCGCCAAACGGCAGCCCATACGCGCCGTGGCTCGCGCGCTTGAGGTTCGTCAAGAGGCCATTGCAGCGCATCTGGTGCACACTCGCATAGAGAAAGAGGCCAAGGCCCGCGAGCACAGAGGCGATCGAGGTCGTATCCTCGGACGCAGCCGGGTCCAAGACGACCGAGAGCGACACAAGGATGTAGTGCCCGACGCCAAGAAGGCACGCTAGAACGCATGAGATCCCGCGAGTGAGCATCGAACACGTACCCGACGCATGCATCGTGGACGCGCCAAAGTCGGTCATGGCCCAGCTCTCCATCATGCGGCGAAAGAGGTGGCATTGCAGCACGACGAGCACGAGCAGCGTCGAGGGATGGATCGCCGAGAGATGCGGCGGCAAGAAGGGCGCGATGGGCATCGGCGGGTGCCACGCGCACACGAGAACGAGTCCGTTCCAGAGCCAACCGATCAGGTAAAAGACGCCAAAGTAGCCCTTCCACACCTACGCCATTGCAGCGTGAGCGAGGCCCTCGGCTGGATGCATCATGCGACCTGCCACGAGGATGCGTTGCTGGCAAAGCGGCCGTGCAACGAGAGCGCATGGAGCGGCGGGAGGACCAGGCTCGCGAGCGCTGTAGCACTTAGTGTGAACCAGATACCGCGCAAGATACTGCTGGCGACGGTTGGGTCCCGCCACGCGGCCGCGCCGAGCGTCATCATCATGTCCATCGCCTTTCGCCAACGGCAAAGTGGCTGCGGGCTGTGATTGGTAGCCTTTATCCGGATATACCGGATACGATACGGGCCAACACAGATTTTGACATCCATCGTCGACGCGATATCCAGAGAGAGATTCGATCTTGGCTTGTATCACCGAGACCGCGCTCTTTGGTTAGAGGCCGATTACACTTGATTTCGTGCTGTGTATTTTAAACAATGCATATGCTGTAGCGGAAGGTGAATAACCACGCAAGGATTTGCTCACTCAACACGGGACATGGACGCATGGCGGTCGAGGCGAGTAGTAAAGGCTGTTGGTAACGCTGTCCTAACGTCGTTGCCGCCGAAATACTGCTGAAATGCATCGCCTGCCGTCATCGTACAGCAAGCGCACCTGGGTGGGAAGGTAGCCATCCACCGACCGATTACCGAAAGAGCCAAAACGTGTTGGCTTCCCGACGTCAACTTGGACTTCGTTTGCTCAATTTACTCGAAAAAAATTTTGGCGGCAAATATTTGGGCCACTGCCCGTGGCACGTGGGCCACTGGGCGTAGGACACTTGCGCGTTCTGAACGCAGACGGCCCAGTAATCCAGGCGGGCGATCTCTTCTGTTGCCATGTGCCGATGACAAAGTTTGTGGCCGCCGCAATCATTGCTAATTCGTACGCTGAGCGATGTAATTCGTTCCTGTGCGACGTTTTAACGTAGGAATTAGGCTAATTCGTGGACACCGCGTGACTAATACCACGGTGCGTAGAGCGGCGGCGAGTGGTTCCACGTGGTATCCGGTAATTGCCACGTTATCCGGTGGATTTGATTTGCAACACGCGCCTCACTCTACAACCAGCGCCGAGACCGAGATGACCAAGCCGACGACCGACCTCCACAAGCCCGAGATCATTGCGCCCGAGTGGCTGCACCCTGTCGTCGACCTCAGTGCTGTCCTGGCCGACACATCGGGCTACGAGAAGACGTCGATCAACATGCTGCTCGAGCGCATCAACGGCTATGGCCTCGGCGGCTGGCACGTGGGCCCGTCCAAAGACGGCATCCAGGTGCACCACGGCGATATCAAGAACTGCGAGTGGCCGGCGATGCGGACCACGGGCATCGTCCACGCGTCGCCAGAGCGCGTTGTCGCGCTTCTCACCGACATTAGCGCAGCGCCGCAGCTCGACAAGTTTACCAAGTCGGCGAGAATCGTCGAGCAGCTGAGCCCGACCATGGAGCTCCGGTACTTCGAGACGATTGGCGTTCTCTTTGTGGCGCCCCGCGACTTTTGCTCGACGACGACGGTGCAGACGCTGCCGGACGGTCGTCTCATCATTGCGTCGCGGTCCGTCACGACCGACAAGTGCCCGACCAAGTCCGGCTTCGTGCGCGCGCAAGCGCTGCTCTCGGGCTACGTTGTCTCGCGCCGCGACGACGGCCACAGCGACGTGACGATGTTTGCGAACGTGGACTTTGGCGGCTACATGCCGGGCCCGGTCATCAAGATGGTCGGTCTCTCGGCGCCGATCAAGATCTTCCAGACGCTCCGCACGCTCGTCGCCGCGTCGTCGTAGACGTTATGTAGTGCCGTCAGATTGGAATAGGATAGGTGTATATAAACTATGGATTGGAAATGTACTAGAGCGAGATGAACGTGTCATTAAAGACTTGTATTGTATTTCAACGAGCACGAGGCCACCAAGGAAATACAATGATTGATTTCCCTTGGAGGACACGACCGGTGCCGGAACGACGCCAGCGTCGAGGACCAGGCGTATGCGAATCTAAAAAAGTCAGAGACGGTAGACACTGGTGCAAGGAAGATGCAGTCTACATGTCGTCGCGAGTTGGCGGTCCTTTGTCCCGACATCCAACTCTCTTATCACGCATCGCATCGAGCTCTATCCAACTAATATCGTTGTTGTAGCCTTCTTGGCTTGACCCATGCACACGGTACCCATTCCAGCAAGAGCCTTTGAAAGAGGTATCGGCTGGCCTCGCCCTCACAAACCTCGATATGTGCTCGAGGCACGCAGTCACAGAGCACCAGAGCCGCACCACCCACACACACCTTGCACAGGACAAACGCAGTAATGGGCAGCGTCAACGACACCCACTCGGTCCGGGGCACGAAGAGGTCGAGGATGCGCCCGAGACCGTCGGCATCTGCTTGCTGGAACCCATTCTTGTGCGGACAATCCAGGTCGAGGACGCCAAGGACGACGCCGTTCAGCAGAATCGGCAGCACAATCTCCGACTGCGACGCGTCGTCGCAAGCAATGTGGCCCGGGAAGAGGTGTACGTCGGGAATGCGCTAGTTAAAGCGCTCAGTCGCCCAATCGATATCGAGTAAGTACCTGGATCACACGGGTCGAGGCAGCCGCGCCGCACACGCCACTGTGAAATTTAATGCGCTTGCACGCGGGTTTGCCCTGGAATGGACCGAGCACGAGCAGCCGCGCGTCGAGGTCCGTCGGCGACGCACTTGGCGCCGCGCTCGTCGGTCGGTTAAAGTAAAAACCCGACCAGTTGATCGGGCGCCCGGCGGCGTAAAACGCGTGCCAGATCGCGGCGGCGACGTTGGCCGTGTTGGCAATAAAGTCGGTCTCGCCCGCTGTGTACTTGTCGACGACGGCGAAGAGCGCGTCGTAGTCGACGGCCGGGAGCGCGTCCGCCGCGTCGACGGAGCCCACGGCGCCGTTCCAGCCCACGTGGCGCACCACCTTCTTGGACGTCTAGTGCAATATCGTACTTGAGTAAATGCTGGTGGCACGAGGAAGCGCACCGCGTCGTCGTCGAGCGCCTTGAACCCATCGAGCAGGGCGCCGTTGGTGTACACCTGGAAGTACGGGAGTTCGCCGACGCCAAGGTCCATGACGTCGTCGTCGTCCATGCCATCGACGTTGACGTAGTACGCCGCCTACGATTCGATGCATGCGCATTGCGTAGAAGAGATGATGATGGCGACGTACGATGTCGCTGCGGCCGGCGAGGAGCGCTTCGTTGGCCGACACCACCTTCTTGGTCTTGGCCGCGCACCACGACGCACCAAAGAGCACAAGCACGGGCGTCGTGGTGGCAGCGATCGACGCGGCGACCGGCGCCCAGTCGTCGACGGTCGGGAGGTAGCTGGCCATTTTGAAAATGACCGGATACGGGGCTGGACAGGCCGCAACAGATGGCGGGGTTACCGTGCCCACTTGGCACCAAGCCACGAAGGGAACGTTCGGGATCGATGCCAAGCATGACGTGGCAGCGCCGTCTGTGGACGTCCCTGGATCAAAGGATCTTTGAACCAGATTGCACTTTGCGTCGCTTGAGCCATGCCAGACTGGCGACTGCCAACAACGACAACAACCTCGTCGCCCGCCGCATAGGCATACCGCCTCTGCCTTGATGCGACCTCGAAAACCCAAGCCCACTGCATTCAGCTTGGCCGGAGTGGATGCCACGCTCCTTCGAGTTCCCACGTGATTTATGCACAGAAGCAGCTCGTATGTGTCGATCTCGTTGTATTTGTTTGTCGTTTTTTAGGACGACGCACGCGCGCCGCCGCGCATGCCCTGTGCACCGTCTCGCGCGAGACGCCACCGGCGGTACCGCTGCGGGGATACCGCGTCGATCGCCCGCGCTTGGCGGCATACGCCTGAGCCTTGGCGTTCTCCGGCGTCGTCGCCGGTGGCGGTGGTCGCGCCGCCGTGGCGCCTGTCGAGGCCGCCGTCGACGATCGAAAGAAGGGCGTGCTCAAGTAGGTGCTCCAGCTCGCGTCCTTTCGGACCGCGTTCGCGTCGTCCTGGTACAAGCTATGCAACAGCATCTTCTGCGCCGGCGAAAGTTCGGGCAACGATCCTTTCGAGCAGCGCGGGCCGTCGATGCAGTGCGGTACAAAGCAGCTATTGTCGTTCGTTGTCGCGCCAATGTCTTCGCGGACGCAGAAGCCCGCGGGGGCGCCATGGACGACCCATGACCCGAGTACGATATTGCGCAGCGCGAATTTTGACGTGGCGTGGTACGCCTGGTACACCGGGGCACCCATGTAGAGCTCGACGACGCCATCAACGCCCTCGGTCGGCAGCGTCGATGCCTTGTCGGCCGCATCGACGAACTCGGCTTTGGACTTGTAGCGCCCCGAGTAGAGAATGCCGGCGCCCTCCCGGCCGTACTTTGGCTTGGCGACAATGTTGCCAGCAATCATCCCATTAAGGATATCGTCGCGGTCGTACGTGGCAGGAAGCAAGTTGGGATGGTTTGGAAACATCTCCCAGAGGAGTGCGAGCAGCGCCTT
This sequence comes from Saprolegnia parasitica CBS 223.65, assembly GCF_000151545.1. Classification (NCBI taxonomy): domain Eukaryota; phylum Oomycota; class Saprolegniomycetes; order Saprolegniales; family Saprolegniaceae; genus Saprolegnia; species Saprolegnia parasitica. The sequence continues at coordinate 136,073 of NW_012156448.1, forward strand.
GTTGCCAAGGACGAGCTTCCACGCCGGCTCGAGCAGCCGTTTGTTTTCGCCCGGCGTATCGACAAAGAGGCCGTCGCCCAAGGCCTCGGATGCGAGCCACTCGTACGGGTACAGCTTCCAGAGGTAATCGATGCGGGCGTGCGTTCCATCGACGAGGTGGCCATCGCCATCAACCGAGACGCTGCTGATGGGAACGACGTCCGCATCGAGACCCGCGATGAGAGCCATGCGGTGCATGAACGCGACGTGCTCGATCTCTTCGATCGTCGCGCTGGTGCCGGCGAGATGCACGTGGGCGCCTTTGGGCACGACCTTGGGCCACGCCGCCTTGAGCCGGTCTTCGATCTCGTTAAAGCACCATAGCTTCTTCGAGTCGGCGAGCACGTGCGACTGCCACAAGCGCTGCCCGACACCCGACTCGACGAGCACGGTTGGTGTGTCGGCGTTGTACTCGAGGAGCTTGGGATGCCCGGTGCCGTCCCAGCTAAAGTCAAAGCGCCCGAGGAGGTCCGGGTCCCGCCGCGCCCACGAGTCGCGCACCGCTTGGCGCAAGTTGGGCGGAATCTCAAACACGTCAAGGAGTGCGTCCGAGGCGACGACACGGTCGACGACCTGGAGACACATGGCGTGGAGCTCGTACGTGGCATTGCGCAGCGCTTCGGCGTCCGCGCTGGACATGGTGTACGCGGCCTCGTCGTTCCAGTACGACTGCTCGTAGTAGTGCATCCCGTCGTCTTCGATCCACGTGACGCCGCCGAGCGATGCATGGCGCACCCCGCTGGCTTCAAGGACGCTCAGTGATAGGCGCTTGGACTGCGACACACGCTGGAATGAGCTGTTGGGCACCGACTGCGGCCCACGGTCGGCATGGCTCTTCTTGTGGCACTGGGAGGCGTCGGTGATGGGAATCATCTTGAACGCGTTGGCATCCTTGGTGTCGTAGTAGTAGATGACGCCGCAGACCGCGACACCGACGGCGGCGATGCCCAGCATTGATGCCGGGTCCAAGTCGGGCGCAGGGTCCGTGTGCCGGGAGGTGAATCGACGCACGCCAAGGAGCGGCTGCGGGAAGCGGCGATGTCGCACCATGCGCGAGGTCGGACGCAGAAGGCGCTGCATGGTCGACGCCAAATAGAAAGTGCAAACTCGAACGCTTGTGTGTGTCGGATTGTGGCGGAGTGATGGTCTAAGCGACATGGTGTACAGGTGTACAGGGTCGCTACATGTACATGGGTTTTTAATAGAGAGGATTTAAGCACGTCTCGGCAAGGGTGCTGCTTCCTGCCAGCGCAAGAGCAAGAGCGCTCAATGCGGACAATAGACGAGAGGTGAAGGCTTTCAAAGTACTTTCAGTCTATTTTGACCCGCTGATTCAAGAGAGTGAGCCAACGTACACCAGAAAAACCTCTGAAAAACCATACGTTGTGGGTGGAGCACCTGTGACATTCGATCATGGAAATCCGAGATTGATTATTGCTCGTCTTGACGCATGCGACGTCTTTGTAACAGCGAAGATAACACGTTCGTTTATTTTTTCCTTGACGCTTGTTCAGCGACGCCCGACGCATCCTTGACCGTCAACGTCTCTCCCTCGTTTGCTATCTTGCGTGCGTGCTTCTGCGTGTCGTTTCCAAAAAGCGACCCCTGCCGATCACAGGCGGCGTCTTCCTTTGCGCATCGAAGCGTCTCTTCTCTAGTAGCTGGAACGTCGCTTTAGAGTGGCCTTCAATATGCACCAAGCCGCGTTCCGCTACCTCTGGCCCGCGCCTGCATATGGTTCCACGTCTGGCGAGTCCGGAACGATCGCGTCTTTCGCGCCGACCTAGCACTCCCAAGTCCATGGACGATTGCCGTCAAGGCGGCGCGTGTCCCAACTGCACTTGCACCACAGTCTCGTTCAAGAGTCCGAGCAGCCTGCTCTTCGTCGGCTACTCCGGTTCCTCGCCCAACACGAGTGCCTTGTCCCGCGGATCGCGCTCCTGGCTGCGCCTGGTACGGTACTTGAACAACAACAACGCTTTTGATTCGTTGCTGGACGTTGCCAGGTGGCGGTCGGCCGAATCGCAAGCGAGGAATGATGGTCTGCTACGTTGTCGCCGCCCAATCCCCCACATTTCACTTTTCAATTCTCTCGATCATGCGTCCACTGCTTCTGCTACTCCTTCTCTTCATCTCGGCTGTGGATGCTGCCACAACCACAGCACCCATGGTGTCGGTTTGCCAAGTGTGTGCCTCGACGGGTCGGTGCCTCAACGCGGGTCCCAACGGTGATGCTGGCAAGTACTGCGGCATCCTTCTCGACAAGGTCGCGCTGACATCCCAAGCTTGCTGCTGCTCGGTCGCACAGATTTGTCCGACGCCGAGCCAAGGCGCCGTGTGTGACTGCGCCGGCGTCAAGACGGCGCCCCCGGAGAAGGCCTCGTACAACTACACGTGGGTCATCATCGTCGCGTCGACGGTTGGCCCCTTCGTCCTATATGGTCTGTGCTGCTGCGGCGTCGGATGCATCGACGGGTGCAACGATTGTTGCGCGGAGCGCCGGCAGCGCAAGGCTGCCAAGCAACGCGAGCGAGCGAAGCGGCAGCGCGAACGCGACGAACAAGCCGCGCAGGAGCGGGTCGAGGCCGCGATGCCACAAGCCGTGATTGTCTCCGAGATTCCCGCGCCCACCGCCATGTACGTTGCCCAAGCGACGCCCGTGTATGCTGGGACTTTAAAGTAATAACGGGCGATTCGACAACTGTATTTAAGGACAATGTGGATTTGACACAAATCGCAGACTGTATTGTGGACTCGGGCTCGTCTTCCACTCTAGTGTACGAGCTCGCCGTTGACGCTGTCGATCGATGTAGAGGGGAGCCGTGCCAGCGGTGGCTCGAGGACCCAACGGCAGTTACCCGCGACAATCCATTCGAGAACGCGACGCCAGATTTAGCGGTATCCCACGGCGATAGTCCACGTAAGAAAAATGTCATTTTGTGCATCGTCATCCGAGGTCTTCAAGGCGTCAATACGGAATCGTACCCGCGTGTGCAAAATAGCTAGAGTGCAGTCGTGCCCACCACGCCTGTCTTGTCAAGGCAAGAAGACTCGCCTACCAGTACGTGCACAAAACCCAAGGTTATTCCCTTGACAAAACCTGTCGCACACCAATTTCGCGCTCCTGCCTCCGCCTGCCTAAATCAAGTCCCTCAACCGAGTAACGTTACACACAACGAAGAAAGTCCGACAATTTTATTTAGCATAGTCTTACCGGTATCTATAGTAATAGTAGACCCACTTCAACAACAACAACCTGTCCCACACCTCTGGTACAGCACCCAGAGGTTTTTGAAACGAACAGCTGGGGGGCGAGATCATACGGCTACTCTGCAGGTGGGTTGCGTGCTACACAATGACGGTGCGCGCGGTGAGTAGCTTACAGAACGAGACATGCATCTCGAGCATGCGAGGAAAGACGATTTGGGTGTTGTCTTGCTGAATCGGATTGCGAGGAATGATGGGCTGGCATGTTGTTCTCCGGTCGGTTGCGATCCAAACACGGTCACTTTTCAAAACACCGCAACCATGACAACGCACCGCCTCCTTTTAACACTTCTGGTGCTTCTTACCACCGTCGACAGCGCGGCTGGGAGCACGACGACACCGACACCGACTCTCTCTGCCTGCCAAGAGTGTGCCAACACTGGCCGGTGCCTCACGGCCGGCTCGGTCGGCGACGCCGGCAAGTACTGCGGCGTCTTCTTTCTCAACACAACGGTGAAGGCTTTGGGGCCGTGTTGCTGCTCCGTCGCGCAGATTTGCCCAACGCCTGGCCACGACACGGTGTGTGCGTGCGCGAGCGTCCAGTCGGCCGCGCCCTACGTGCCTTCGTACGACTACAGCTGGGTCTATATCCTCGCGTCGACGGTGGCGCCATTTCTCCTCTTTTACCCTGGGTTTCTGCTCTGGAACGCAGTCGACTCGTGCATTACACGTTGTCGAGAGCGCCGTGAGGAGCGTAAGCGTCAGAAGGCCGCTCGTCAGCGCGAAGCCGATGTACAAGCTGCGCGGGAACGCCGAGAAGCGGCTGCGCGGCAGCTCGTGGTCGTCACCGAGGTGCCTGGCGCGCGCTACGTTGCGCACGCAACGCCCGTGTATCCGAAATAAGATGCTGCTAATTGACGACTTATGCAGAGTATCATTTGCTAGTGCCAACGATTTACGAGTACTACTGTAGTTTTCATTTTATTCACACTGGGTTGGTATGACATCGATCGCACCTCTACGTTGAAGAGCACTTGCGCATCGAGCCGGCACGTAGAAATTAAAGTTGGTAGTCGTACTTTTTAATGCTAGAGTTTGCCTTGTTGTGCTTGGATCTCGTGTTGAAAAAGCTGCGCCAATGGGCCAAGATTTCATCGCCCTCGAATTGAATCTTCTACAATCGCTGGCAATGTTGCCACGTAGAAGAAAGAATGATGGTCTTATGCATGTCACGCAGGACGGAAAGGACATGGGTCGAAACAACTGCCTGGTGCCTTGTCGTTGTCCTCGCTTTTTCTGGAGGTCGCAGCACGTTGTCGCTCTATATTTCTTACTGATGAGTCTATGCCACTCGGTCGTCCATCCATACACATTTATCATCCTCCTTCTTCTACTTCTTACTCTGGACTGCCTCTCAGTGTCTGGACGATTGCCGTCAAGGCGGCGCGGGTCGCTCAACTTCACTTGCACCACAGCCTCGTTCAAGAGCCCGAGCAGCCTGCGCTACGTCGGCTTCTACGGCTCCTCGCCCAACACGAGTTGCCGCACCAGCACCTTGTCCCGCGGATCGCGCTCCTGTCTCCGCCTGCCCAGATCAAGTTCCTCAACCGAGTGTACACAACAAAGAAAGTCCGACAATTTATCTCGCATAGTTTTATCTATTGTAACAGACAACCCATTTCAACAACAACACCTGCCTCTCAGTGTCGTCACACATACGCGCCAAGGTCATATGGATAGATGATTTTGAAACGTCATTTGATAAACTTGACAATATCAAGGCCATAAAAACAAGGGTGTATGGCCTTGACAATAATACTCTACAGATGGGTCTGCAAACTTGGCACGACCAAGCTAGACTACATATTTACGCACACTTGAAGTATACGGCGTTCTTGCCTCGGGCATATCGACCGCTTCACTGTGCCATGGCGCGCCGCTTGTGGCTTGACGTGCTTGCTCTTCGCGGGCGGCCGCTCGTGCGGCCCATTCTCGTGCGCGACGTTCACGCCGTAGTTGCAGGCTCTTGTAGCACCTCGGAATGAAAAAGTTCCCCGCGAAGCACGACCAGAGGCCATGGACGGTAAACAAGACCGCTGGTCCCCCAAAGACACCGGTAAGGCAAAGGGCTGTAATGCTGAGTGGCTCGTCCGGATATTGTGGTGCCGGCGGCTGCGGCCCGCAAGCACAGAGCGTATCTTGGCCCACGATCGGGCACACTTGGCCCGCGTCGCAGCAGCACAACTGCGGTGTCAGCGCCGTTCGATGGAGAAAGGCGCCGCAGTACTTGCCGCTGGTGCCACTCGGACTTGCAGCGGAGCAGTGGCCCGTCGTCGCACACACTTGGCACGTGGATGGAATCGTGCTGCTGTTGCTGTTGTCCGCGCAAACCAAGAGGGTGACCAGACCAAGAAGAAGGGCCAAGCAATGATGGAATGGCGGCATGCTATAGTAAAATGCGGAATGGTATGATGGCAAAAGGCTGGCGGCGAAAATTCAGCAAGCGACAAAAAATATTCACACGCCGCAGTGACAAAGACCTCGCAAGATTCGACACCAGAGGGACGATCGATTGTGCACTAGTGCCAGATCTGAGCCGATATGTACAAAGACATTTTATTGACCAATCATTGAAGCACAGATCCGTGCTGGGCGCATCAGTTTTGTGGACGTAAGCGCGCGCGGTTTTACCACTTTCAATGATGTCCTAGACAAGTCGCGTAGGGCGGCTCGGGAGCGACAGAAGCGCCATGCTTGACGATCCTGTCGTCGACAATGCGTCGGCGTCTCTACTGGAAGACATAATCTGATGTCAAGGACTCTACCCTCCAAGCGACTAGAACTTATTGATAGAAACGATATACTAGAACCTTACATTGTACATGATTCATAATTCAAATACAAATACATCGTACTCGGGCGTTATCCTAGGGTCACGTCTTTGGTGGAAGTCGGAATCGTCGAGACCAGGATGGCTTGCGGATATTGATCGAAATCTCGCTGCCGCGCTTCTTCCTCGCGCGCGACCCGACGCGCCTTATTTTCTTGCGCAAGCCGACGCGGGTTGTATTCGCGGCTGGCCTCGAGCCGTCGCGTTTCAGCGGCCGCCGCAGATGCGCGAGCTTCGGCTTCGGCAGCACAAGCTTCGGCGTCGGCGTCGTCGACCTCAATGGCGCTGGTTGGATTACCAAAAGCATATTGCTGTCCTATCCATGTCTCATCGGCCGCGCCAAAGCAATGATGGCACAGCGTGTAGAGAATGAAGATGACGCCCGGTCCGAAAAGGAGCCCGAAGAAGATCCGAAGTCTCGAGTCGGCCACGGGTGTTGGGTGCGCCGGTGTCGGTCCATAGCAAGCACACAGCGTATCCCGACCGGCAACCGGACACGCTTGGGCCACGGCGCAGCAGCACCACTGCGGCACGAGCGTGGTCTTGCTGGAAAACGTGCCGCAGTATTTGCCAGCGTCGCCAGTCCAGCTTGCGTGGGCGCAGCTGCCGTTCGTAGCACACTCGTAGCACGGAAAGTGCGGCGTTGTTGGTACTGGCGCGATGGCAGACACCGTGACGGCGAGAGCGGCGAGGAGGAATAGAACCCGCGACATTGAATTGCAAACTGGAACGCAGAATCCCAGGACACTTGTACATGCGATATTCAGCGACGAGCCAGAGTCATAACAACTAATATGTGATCAAAAACGCGCGTCCGTGTCGATGCGCGAGCGATGCATTGATGTGGCTACTGTGCAGCTCGTTGGCAACGTTTCCCGCCACGACGTACGTACATTTAGCAAACAAGTAGCTGAGCAATATTTACTGCTTGGCTACTTACTCAATATACACAAGTTCAATCAAGAAGCACCCGATATCGGTCAGTTGTATGTGGCATGCCTGCACACTGTACTCCTGGCTCCATGCCGAATCCTTGCTTGGCGATCCCCCGGCATGACGGACGATATCATTTTGACGTGACAAAACCGACGTCACATGGGTCACACATGTGTTTTCGTAGGTGTAGGTATTTTATTCCTTGCCGTGGTGGGCGCAATTTCAATTGCTGAATTTTCGCAGCCATCCCTTCGCCACGGAAGTGTTCTATGATACCCTTATACCGGCATTCCATTGCTTGTCCCGACGTCCCCTTGGTCTGCTTGCCCAATATCACCTGTGTTTGCGACCACCCGCCGATAGCACCACCCGAGCAGATCGACTCGGAACTTGTGCGAGATTCAATGGCATGCAGATTGAATCTTGCACGATGACTAATAGTTGAGGCTACGCGTCGCACTTGACGTTACAACCATACGGATGAGCGTTTTTGCGTTATCTGCATGATGCAACGACGTCGCAATCCGGAGTGACAGACTACAGGACCAATCGCCGTTATCTTCTTCACGGGCTCATCTGTAGGCTTGCCGGCGGCGCTTGTTAAAAAATAGGTTTGGATGCTCCGCTACTGAGCACGTTTAAGATGTTTTAGTTTATACCAATCTGTACCACTCAAGGGGCTAGTACACATATTTACTCGTATACGGCGTTCCAGAAGCTGCAACATCGGACGTGGCGACCAATTCGGCTTGCCATGCCGCGTTGTCGCCAGCCTCTTGCGCAGCGTGGCGGGCCTGCTCGTCGCGAGCTGCTCTTCGTGTTGCACGCTCGCGCCGCAGCTCCAGGCTCTTGCGGCACCGTGGTATCCGACTGTAACAAGCAAACACATTCCAGACAACATAAAAACCGAGAAAAGCTGCCGGCGCCGCGCCTAGAGCAACTCCAAACGCGTTGCCGATGCTGAGCGGTGGCGCTGTCACTGGCGGTGCCGGTGGCGGCGACCCGCAAGCACAGAGCGTGTCTTGGCCCGAAATCGGGCACAATTGGTTCATGCCGCAGCAGCACAGCTGCGGTATTAGTGCCGCTCGATGCAGAAAGGTGCCGCAATACTTGCCAGCATCGCCACTCGGACTTGCGGCGGAGCAGTGGCCCGTGGTCGCACACACTTGGCACGTGGATGAATTGAACATCGTGCTGCTACTGTTGCCTTCAGCAGAAACGAAATGCGTACACACAAGAAACAACGCAACGAGAAGGTGCAAGCGATCACATGTCGGCATGATGGTGTAAAAGTCAAACTGCGGCCATGCGCTCGATGCGCAAATTCAGCCAGAAACTGGAGCACGTTGCACGTTGGCTTGACGAAACCCGCGTTCTTTGGCTGTTATGTCTTGATGATCGCGCGTGGCTCTTGCAACAACGCTGACCAAGAGGCGAATATTTCAATTCGGCGCTCAAAGCGTATCTTGTGGTGCCTGGCATCAGATGCTGCCACGTCAGCAAGAATGATGGTATTTCGCATGTCACACAGAAAGAACAACGTACGGTCGACGGCAGCTGCAACAGCATCCTCGTTGTCCGAGCTGATCTTCTGCGCGACATATTAGAGACGATTGCACAGCACGTTGGGGTCAACGTTGTTTCTGGAGTCGGTCAAAGCCACTCGCGCGTCCTTGCCCACTCACTTCGCACCCTCTGCCTTCCTCGGGTCTCTGATGCTCAGTTTCGTGATGGGAAATGGTGGATTGAAATTTTACTCGCTCCGCGCGCTCCGGAGCACAACAACCCAATGCAAGCCAAGAGCGCGCCTGCGGCGCTCACGACAGGATCGATATCCACGTCAACCAACTTATGCACACTGTAGCAGGCACGCCTGGTTGATCAACACACCAATTATTTAAAAAGCCTAGTGACTGGGACAGCACCCACCACGAAGAGCTGCGCGCTCAATTTCTCGACAGGACCTTTGCTTTCAACAAAAAGCGCCATTCCGTCTATGTACTTTTCTTTTAAACGAATGCAGCTCCGACTTATGGGTTTCCATTTTTCCATCGTGAATTTTGGGCGTTTTCCACTTTTCAGACAAAGTACCAGTACCTGCCAACCCTGACCGAGTACAATATGAATGGACATACATGTCGACGATTGTAAGACGCACAACATAAAGTTCGGCGACCTTGAGCCATCGGACGCGACAATCGGGTCGGTTAGCCCCCAAAACACCGTGGTGTAGACCGTCAGCTCGACTCAATAGGTGTCTGCTCATCGCCGGCAGCGTTTCTTGCGGCTCGCACCACTTCTGGCCCTCGGCGTATCGCAGAAACAGCTTCCAGAAAAAATGAATGTCATGAGCGCCACGACCCGTCGTCTACGATCTGATTGCCCTCGGCGTATCGCAGAAACAGCTTCCAGAAAAAATGAATGTCATGAGCGCCACGACCCGTCGTCTACGATCTGATTGCGAAGAAATGACCAATCATTGAGGCCCGGATCCATGCACTTGTGGACACAGATGCGACGTGTGGCGTGGATTGCGATCGTGAAACCACGAACACTCGGAAGAAACTCGAGCAAAGCAAAAAACAGAGTGGAAATTATCTTTGATAGCATGCAGACGCTCTCGTTTGTTCATCTATCCATGCTACTGAACACATCATTATTGTCGAACGAACACACTTTTGCACATGAAAATGGAGATTAATGGGAATGCAATGTACTACAAGTAGCATGGTATGACCAATACCGGTATGCATTCAGAGGGATGCGTCTTTGGCAGAAGTGGGAATCGTCGAAACGAAAATGGCTTGCGGAATTTGATCGAACTCACGCTGCCGAGCTTCTTCCTCGCGCGCGAGCCGACGCGCCTCCTTCTCTTGCGCAATCCGACGAGCTTTGTACTCGCGGTTGGCCTCCGCCCTCGCCGCAGATGCGCAAGCTTCGGCTTCGGCACGAGAAGTGTCTGGCTCTTCCTCTGCTGTTTGATGGGCCTCGATGCGTGCATATTGCTGTTCAATCCACGTCTCGTCGGCCGTGCCAAAGCAATGACGGCACAGCGTGTAGAGAATGAAGATGACGCCTGGCATGAGAAGGAACCCGAGGTAGATCCACACCGTCAGATCGGCCGGGGGCTTAGTGGGCGCCGGCGTCGGCCCGTCGCAAGCACAAAGCGTATCCCGACCAGCAGCCGGACACGCTTGGGCCACGGCGCAGCAGCACCACTGCGGCACGAGCGTGGTCTTGCTGGAAAACGTGCCGCAGTATTTGCCAGCGTCGCCAGTCCAGCTTGCGTGGGCGCAGCTGCCGTTCGTAGCACACTCGTAGCACGGAAAGTGCGGCGTAGTTGGTACTGGCGCGATGGCAGACACCGCGATGGCGAGAGCGGCGAAGAGGAATGGAACCCGCGACATTGAATTGCAAACTGGAACGCAGAATCCCAGGACACTTGCGATATTCAGCGATGAGCCAGATGCCCAACGCGCAGAACAACACATCATGGTACTTTCAGACCCGCGAGCACAGTTTCTCTCACATGTCATAAACACGTAACGCACCGCACTGATTTAGGGGCGCTCATGGCTCGGGGTCAGCTATTGACGTAGATAGAGTAGTAGCGCAAGGGACAGTAGATAGCTTGCTTCCAGCTGTTTCTCAATCCGTAAAGCTGACGAAGAGCATCTCGGGCCAGATCTCGGGCTGTGCTTTTTCGCCTCCTGCGTCAGACAAGGCCAACGCAGCGAGAAGCCCCGTCGAACTAGATTCGATCAGGGGCTTCTTTTCGCCAGATCGCCAGTGTCGATGCGACATTGAAGTGGCTCTGCGCAGCTCGTTGGTACAAAAGAAAGAACTTCGAATTTTGTCTGTGCCTGTTGTACATTTTGCACCTCCAAGCTAACGGCAACGGAGCCATCTTGATCGGCTGCATCCTCCCCACCAAGACAGCGACGCAGCACTTTCCGAGATGAAGACGGTACGTACCTACTGCACTATGACACTTTTGTTTTGTTGGACAATCCGACGTGATATCAACATTACGGACCACCACTCGGTGGGGAACCCGGGAACAGAAAGCCTCCACCGAATCAGAATCGCACAGTGGTACCCACATAGTCATATGTTTTTGCAGGTTTCGGTGTTGTTGCAGTGTGCTACTGTCTCGTTTTCGCTGAATTTTGCAACGCGGTCGCTCGTCCCCACGACCACATTCTACCTTTCGTACGACAATGCCGACGTCATATCCCATCAGTGTCCGACTTCTTTTTTGGCTCGTCCTTGCCACGTACGTCATGGGTGCTAGCAACAACAACAGCAGCACGACGGTCAATCCATCGACGTGCCAAGTATGTGCAACCACGGGCCACTGCTCCGCTGCGAGCCCCACCGGCACCAGCGGCAAGTACTGCGGCTCGTTTTTGCATCGAACGGTGCTAACACCGCAGTTGTGCTGCTGCGGCACCGACCAAGTGTGTCCGATTTCAGGCCAAGACACGTTGTGCGCTTGCGGGCCGCCACCGCCGCCCGAGCCCGTCGACTTTGACCCAGTCGCCAAAGCCTTTATCATCGCGGTCGTGGTGTCGCCAGTAACGCTTTATACGGTCTACCTATTCTGGTCGATGGTTGCGCTTCACTGCGCGATTCCGAGGTTCCGCAAATGCCTGCTCCGCAAGTGGCGACTGGCAAGGGAGGCTGCCCGCGACGAGCGCATGCGCCAAGCTCCAGCCGCTTTGCAAATCGAAGTTGAGGTCGCACCCGAGACGCCCAATGCAAGGATGCCATATGTCGGTAAATCAATGGACCGGTACAAAGAGAATTAACGTTGAGGCAAAGTACCAAACCGCTCTCGTGATAACAACATAAACTACAAGTGTGCCTTTATTGTCATAGAGGCAACAGACGACGCACAGTTGGACGCAGCGTAAACGGACGCAGCGTAAACGACACCATAAATCAAATTGGACAAGTGCAATAGTCCAAAATAGAAGCCCAGGAAGGGGTGCAGTGACTCGTTCATTCTCCAGAGGGACAGAGAGAACTATGAGAACCAAGATCCTCCAGCTGACCAAGAGATGGTTCTAGACCTCTGGGAAAGGGTTTTTATTATTGTACTCGGATGTCTGCGAATCACAAGGCAAATCATCCACCCTCGCGACCTAACACTCTCGCCGTGTCAAGTGCGCGCGAATACGAACGAGCAGTGCGCAAGGCGAGCCCAAACCACAACAAATTACATCGAATCTTCTGTAAACTGAAGTCGCTTGTGGCACACACCTGCTGATGCATTTAAATTGAGGGCGCTTTGTTTCGAGAGCGTCGTACGTCGAGTCGGCGCGCTCTTTGTCGTGCCGATACAAGGCTGCTGCGTCCGTCACATGATGTATCAACGCTCAGCTCAGGACGAGCTAGCATCCCAGTACAAGGGTACGTGTGCCGCATCGACGTAATATCCACTGTTATTAATTTCATTTTCGAATTTTTGCATCGTTTGGTGGATTTCAATCGCGAGAGCATCTCGTGCTGCCACGTCATGGGCCATGTCAATATAAGAAATCAAAGGTTTTCGATGGCAGACATCAATCCCCACAGGTTTTCGAAACGACGGGAACCCGGCTGGCATGGATCGCCCGAGGTCGCTGGAAGAGTCGGTGAAGAAGTCGTCCGTCGCCTCGGTGGGCGCGCTGCTCACCGCGCTCCTGGTACAGCATGCATCATGTACCTCGTCCATGCGTGGATGCTGACTGCGCTTTAGGTCACCCGTACGTCCGATGCGCTTCCATCCTTCTCGTGCTGAGCTGCGTCGCGTAGCGCTCGAGGTGGCCAAGACCCGCCTCCAGGCCCAAGTGCCCACGACGTCGGTCCTAACCGTCAAGACAACGCCGGTACAGGTCCCTGACATGGCCATGCGCGATACATCAACGGCGACGCTATTAGGCCACGTACTGCTACTGCACGCACTACTCGTTCTCGAACGGGCTCATGGACCACATGGTGTCCAAAGCACGCACGAATCTCTTTCCATCGCCTAGCGACGCCGGCGCGCACGAGCTGCATCCCAACTGCCCGATGCACTCGCCGTCATCGTCGACGTCGACGCCCAAGCTGCGTGGCACCGCGCATGCGCTGACGCACATCGTCCGGACCGAAGGCTTGTCGGCCTTGTACGCCGGCTTGTCGCCGATGCTCCTCATCGCCGTGCCCTCCACCGTCTTTTACTTTACCTCGTACGACATGCTCGTGTCCAAGGCGCGCCGCGACTACCCAGACATTGCGCCCATTGCGCCCTTCTTTGCCGGCGGTATTGCGCGCTGCATTGCGGCCACGGTCGTCTCGCCGCTCGAGCTCATCCGCGTGCGCATGCAAGCGAGTCCGAACGCCGGCGGGTTCCTCTACGTCGTGCGCAGCAGCGTCAGCGACGGCTTCTTCTCGCTCTGGCGCGGCCTCGCGCCAACACTCGCGCGTGACGTGCCCTTCTCCGCGCTTTACTGGTCGAGTTTCGAGGTCCTCAAGCAGCAGTTCACAACGCTGGCGGCCAATACCACCGACACGGATTGCACGCCGGCCCAAGTCCGCCTTGGCATTGCATTCGCCTCTGGCGCGACGGCGGGCGCTGTCTCGACGGTCCTCACGCAGCCATTTGACGTCATCAAGACCAAGCAGCAGATTCAAAACTACTCCAAAGGCGTGATGGAGACCCGGCCCACGATGTCGATCTACGCCATGCTGCGCGATATCGTCCGCCTCGAGGGCGTCGGTACGTCGAGCCGCAGTAGTGTGAGCTCATGCGCTGTGTAGGTGGCATCATGACGGGCCTCTCGGCGCGCGTGGCCAAGGTCGCGCCGGCGTGTGCCATTATGATCTCGACGTACGAAGCCGGCAAGCAGTACCTCAATGTCGAGTAAGAGACCAAATGCGCACTTGAAGCTCGCGCACTTCCGCGTTTCTGTATCTGTCGTAGCCAGGCCAACGTGCGCGCGGTTGAGGCGCGCTCGGTCGACAAGCGGTGTACTATCAGCAAGTCCTGCGCAGAAGCCACCGAGAAGGATGCAGGATCGCATGGGACACTACTCTCTGGCCGCTCTCGCCATAGCATCGCTGGTATCACGATCTATCCTGTCTACGACTGTCGAAGTGGCAACGGAAGCATGCCAGCGCCTGGGCAGCACGTACTCGATGGAATCGTTTCTTAGCAACACACATGACCGAACGGCGATTACTCGGCGCAGTACTCGGCGTAGAGGGCGGCGGCAATCAACGTCGGATCACCGCTCGGCAACGTCGGAACGTCGATGGGCGCCGTCTGCCACTGCACTTCAAACGCACCAATCGCTGCGTGCACGGCGGCTTCGTCCATCGGTGTCTTGGCCGCAAAGGCTGCGATCGCGCCGTCGAGCCAGAGCGTCCAGCGCGGAATGTAGTACGTCGCAATGAGTCCGCTCCACTGCTTGGCCGCGTAGTCACTCAACGTGTCGCCTTCGCCCCACCGCGTCACTTGGTTCTGCGCCTGGTAGCGAAAATAATCTGCTGTGGATGGCGTCGCGCAGGCTTGGGCACTCGCCAGCCACGGACCGAGCATGAACGCTGCGGTCGTTCCTAAAAGCGTGTCGATCTGGTGCATGAGGTGCAAAAGTCCAGCCGCCGCGGTCTCGAGCGTCACGAGCAGCGTCGTCGGCGTCGTATAGAGCTCGCGGAACGCCAGGTACTTGGCCGCTACGACGCCACTCAACGCCTCCCGGGCGATGTCTACGAGGTCGTGCGTAAACGTATCAAGGTGGGCGAGCTCTGGCGCTTCCACGACGGCGTCCAGCAAGGCCTTGTACGCCCGGCGCACGCAATCCATCGTATCCGCTTTGGCGCTGTTGAGCATCTTCCAGTGCGGGCGGTACGTGAGGAGGCAGCGCGGCGCCGACTTGCCAGCGTACAGAGACTGCAAAAGCTCACGCCACGCAGCAAGTGCCTGCGTGCTTTCGTCATGGTACCTAGGACGATGGTCGGCGTCTCGTAGGAGGGAGAAGTAGACGTACCGATGGCGCACGTACGTGGCGACCCACGCTTCAACCTCGACCGGCTGCGAATTCCACGCCATGTCGAGCGTAAGTTCGTAGACCACGTAGTTTTGAAAAATGCCTTCCATCGTCAGACCGACGCCGAGCATGTGGCCGTCGCTCTTGGCACGCGCCTCGATCGGTGCGCTCGCGAGCTGCGGAAGGTTCCCGTGGAGACCGAGGTTGCCGCCAAACGTGTGCAGCACGCAGTAGATCCAACTTTTTCCAAAGTAGTTGTCGGTGCGGCTCCAGACCGGGTACTCGTCACTACAAAAACCAGATTTTAGAATCGAGAGACCATTCGAGAGGGGCAAATGTACCTCCAGAGGTCGAGGAGGATCATGCGGTCGTTGGGGACGCCGCCGAGGTACGCTGCAATCGCATCGTTGGTCCAGAACGTCCGCATAAAGTAGAAGAGCCAGCCTTGCATGAGCCAGATCGCGTTCGGATCCGACGCCAGCATCGAGTCCATGACGGCCTTGGCGGAGGCGTGCAAGTACGCGGCGTCGGCCGATGGCGGCAAAAGCTCGTTGTACATGTCGGTCTGGTAGACCGACGAGACGTTCTCGCCATAGATTTCGCGCTGCGTTGCGACGAACGCCCGACCGATCGCGTGGAAGAGCGGGTCCGTCGGCTCGAGCATGTAGACACACGTGTACTCTTTGGGGAACCCCGCCCATTGGGACGCTTGGCGCATGGCGGCGTCCGGGAAAAGCGTTCGGAGCACGGCCGGGACGTGGCCCGCAAAGGCTGGAAGGGCTGGCAGCATGCCGAAGTCGCGCATGCGCTGCAGAATGCGCACTTGGAGCGCGTATTGGTCCTCGATAAAGTGCTGTGGCAACGGGCCGTACGGGCCCCAGCTGCCTTGGATGTTGCCCATGCGACCCCATGCTTGGAACGCTGCGCCAGCAAAGAAAGCGTCCAAGCCAGAAGCGTCGACGCCGAATTTCTTAAAGGTCTCGGCCCAGACCTTTTCTTGGCCCGCAAACGCCAATGGCATGTTGATACCTAGGATCGCACGGATTGAGAAGACGGGGAAGGTCCCGGTATCGCACCGCAGAGGGCCATCCAGTCGAGGTGCGCTTCCCACTGCGCCCAGCTCCACGACCACATCGAGTAGCTCGACGTACACACGTTCAAGTAGTACGTGACCTTGGACGTCTTCTTGAGCACGAGCGGGTCCGTGACCGGTGGCAGCGTCGGCGGCAGCGGCAGCGCGTGGTCGTCCCAGTCCGCATGGACGTGCACGTCGCGCTTGAGGTACGCGTGCAGCGCGTAGCCCATGGCCGTTGCGCTCGTACCGGAGACACGCACGCGATCGCCGTCCATGTCGACCTTGGCCATGTCGAGGCTGTTGGGCGGCGCTGTCATGGGTGCAACGACAATCTAGGTCGACGCATGGGCGTCCATGCGCCATCGCATTCGCCTCTACCTGGTCGACATACGCATCGCCGAGCTTGCGGCGAATGAGGCCTTGCAGCGCGGTCGTCGCATCATGGGCGGGGAACTCGAGGTCGACGCCTGGGCAGGGCATGAGGTCTCGTTGGGTGACGTTGATCGTACCTTGCCGCATGGTCCCTCTGTCACGGAATGCAACTCCCTCGGTTTAACGACCGCCGCACGCATCATATCTTTTCACGAAAGGTCGTGGCGATGGCACCGACGGTCTGTCGCGAGCTCGTCGCGCTCCTCTTGAGCAACCTCGCAGCTCTGCTATCGATCGTCGCCATCTCCATGCCCACATGGTCGACGTCTGCGCTGAGCCCGTCGACGCCCATGGCGGCCTTCACGGCTGGCGTCTGGGGCCTCTGCTTCCACACCGCGACCGAGCCTGCGCTCAACAACTGCTTCGGCTACAACCGTGCGATCGACTACAACATCACGCTCTCCAAGGTCCAAGGTACCGGGCATGGCCACTCTCATCGACGTGTGATTGACGATGCTAGGCGTGTGCGAGATGTATAGCACCTCGACGCTGCTGTCGACGACGGCGGGCATCCCCAACGAGGCGTTCGCGCACTTCATGGACAACGTCTGCAGCAGCCATGGTACGGCGGCGCTGGTGCTTGCCGGGTTTGGCGTCGCCTGCGGCCTTCTTGCCGCCCTCACCCTCGTGCTGCACGTGACGATCTGCAAGCGGAAGCTTCCCGCGCTGCCACGTCTTGCGCTGTGGAGCTTGGCTTTTAGCTGCGTCTTTGGTATTGCAGCATTAGCTACTTGGGCTGCGATCGCCGGTGGCCTCGCCTCCTCGGGTGTCTCGTTCGGCGCGTCGTTTCTTCTGCAAGTGTTTGCCGTCACGCTTAGCGCCGTGGCGTTGGGTGTGCTGGCGTGGCACGCGTCGCCGCCGCAAGACTTTTCGCAGCTGCTCAAGTGAGCGCGGCGCGCCTTTGCAGCCCGCTTCTCCAAGGAAATCCCTCGTCGACGTCAAGGGGACGCAATAGACTAAAAACACCACGCTTTCTTCTGTTCGCCACATCCTTCTTGCGCGCATCCGAGGCGATTGTTGCGTGCGGCTAGAGTCACCCAAGTCGCGGCTGCTGGATTGTTTGCATAGCCGCTTTGTATGGCGTCCTTTGCATAGAACGTGGCACCTGATTCGCTGAACGCCGTGTCTTTTGAACCAATCCCAGCGCATCCTTTTTGGTGACACAGATACGTCATTGCTCCGTTGGCATGTCGCATGTACGGTCCCGCGTACGTCGCTCGCAGCGGCCGCGCCATGCCCATAAGTACGTACTCGCGTCGCAAAGGACATGTATCTACCTATCTAGAACCCATTGGACATAGTGTCTGCACCATCGAGTGCAGTTGGCGTCCACAGCGTTCGAGTCGCTGCTAGGTCGAATGCACAGAATGTACGACCGTACATTCTCGTACGTACATACGCGGAGCCCGCGAGATTGCCTTCTGACTGCGGCAACCTCATTTTCCAAGTGTCCTCACACTAAGAACCACTAAGCAACATCATGGTCAAGGTCAGCATCAAGGACGTCGACGTGCGTGGCAAGCGCGTGCTCATGCGCGTCGACTTCAACGTGCCCTTTGCGAACGGCGAGATCTCCAACACGCAGCGCGTCGACGCGGCCCTGCCCACGATCCAGTATGCGCTGGACCAGGGCGCCAAGTCGGTCGTCTTGATGTCGCACCTCGGCCGCCCGGACGGCAACGTCGTCGCCAAGTACTCGCTCAAGCCGGTGGCCACGTGCCTCTCGGCCAAGCTCGGCCGCGATGTGCAGTTCCTTGACAACTGCGTCGGGCCCGACGTCGAGGCCGCGTGCGCCGACCCGGTCCACGGCTCGGTCATCCTCCTCGAGAACCTCCGCTTCCACGTCGAAGAGGAAGGCAAGGGCAAGGACGCCGATGGCAACAAGGTCTCTGCCTCGAAGGACGCGGTCGCGGCCTTCCGCGCGTCGCTCAGCACGCTCGGCGACGTGTACGTCAACGACGCGTTCGGCACGGCGCACCGCGCGCACTCGTCGATGGTCGGCGTCGACCTCGAGGTCAAGGCCGCGGGCTTCCTCCTCGACAAGGAGCTCGTGTACTTTGCCAAGGCGCTCGACGCGCCGGAGCGCCCGTTCCTCTCGATCCTCGGCGGCGCCAAGGTCGCGGACAAGATCCAGCTCATCATGAACATGCTCGACAAGGTCGACGAGATGATTGTCGGCGGCGGCATGGCCTTCACCTTCAAGAAGGTCATCGACAACATGAACATTGGCGGCTCGCTCTACGACGCCGATGGTGCCAAGATCGTCCTCGACATCGTCGAGAAGGCCAAGGCCAAGGGCGTCAAGCTCCACCTCCCGGTCGACTTTATCATTGCCGACAAGTTTGCCGCCGACGCCAACACGTCGGTCGTCGACGAAGCCGATGGCATCCCGGACGGCTGGATGGGTCTCGACGTTGGCCCCAAGTCCAAGGCCATCTTCGCCGAGGCCTGCGTGCGTGCCAAGACCATTGTCTGGAACGGCCCCATGGGCGTCTTTGAGTTTGACGCGTTCGGTACGCTGCGTTCGAGTATCGCGATTGCACAGCTCATGCCTCTCGTCTATTGTAGCCCAGGGCACGAAGGGTGTGATGGACGCGGTCGTCGAGGCCACGCAGAAGGGCGCGACGACGATCATCGGCGGCGGTGACACTGCCACGTGCTGCGTCAAGTTTGACACGGAAGACAAGGTACGAGGCTATATAAAGATGGTGCACCGCGCTCACGATGCGGTAGGTGAGCCACGTCTCGACGGGCGGTGGTGCCAGCTTGGAGCTCCTTGAAGGCAAGATCCTCCCGGGTGTCAACGCCCTCACGGACGCGTAATTTGCTTGTGTTTTTTCCCTTTTTGATAACAAAACGTTGATCTTGATACGTCTATTGTGGGGTGATAGACGACCGGCCAAGGTGCCCAGCGCCGCGAAGCCGACCGCCTCGACGCCCCACTGGTCTCTTCTGGCCGCGGCGGTGGCCGTGCCCGTGCTTGCGATCGCGCTCACCGTCTTCCGCAAGAAGTAGATGCCGTCCCATCCTCCACTCTGTACCCAACTAATATCAGCGACTTTGAG
The DNA here is from genome assembly GCF_000151545.1 of Saprolegnia parasitica CBS 223.65. Lineage (NCBI taxonomy): Eukaryota > Oomycota > Saprolegniomycetes > Saprolegniales > Saprolegniaceae > Saprolegnia > Saprolegnia parasitica. Next base: position 155,732 of record NW_012156448.1, read on the forward strand.
ACTTTTCTCCCCATGTGAATTATTGCGACTCGTCCGGGCGCTTGAAGCCGAGGCCAATAAAGAAGATCTCGGTCGACTCGGGCCGCGACGACTCGGGCTTCATGGCCTTGACTTGCTCGAAGAACGGCTTGAGCTCTTGCCGGAATTGATCGCCGGCCGGCGACCGCAGCACCTTGGAGACGAACCGGCCGCCGGGCTTGAGGTAGAGCTGCGCCATGCGCAATGCGTTCTGGCACAAACGCAGCTGGTCTTCGCTGTCGCGGAAGCCAAGCCCCGAGAAGGACGGTGCCATGTCACTCAGGACCACGTCGGCTTGCCGGCCGGCCAAGTAGTCTGTGATCTTGGCCTGGATCTCGGGCTTGCGAAAGTCGCCGACGATGACGCCGACGCCTGGAAACGCGACAAAGTGCAGCAAGTCGATCGCAATGACGTTGACTTTGCCGGGCTTCTCGGGGTCTTCGGGCGGGCTGCCCTTTCGACACTCGTCGATCGCAATCTACAACCATGGGCATGCCAGTCGCTTGAAGGCGGGGCGCATACCTGCGTCCAGCCGCCAGGCGCGGCGCCGAGGTCGATCACAACGTTGCCTTTGCGCACGACGTTGAATTTCTACGGCATGCATCAGAAGCCATGGCTGCGGGTGCTGGGCGGTCGCACCGCGTTGATCTCGCGGAGCTTGAGCGCTGCGCGGGACCGAAGGCCTTCGCGCTTGGCCTGCTTGACGATGTGGTCGTTCTGCTGGCGGTTGAGCCATCGCGCGCTCGAGACCGACTTGCCCTTCCGAATCGTCGAGAGCCATCGGGCCGAGCTTGGCAGGACCGCTGCCATCGTGACCAGCGGAACAAAGCGGTGCTACTGTTTTAACGCGATGCCACAATGTGTTTTACTTTGGCACCCAACATGAAATGACAAAAAGGGACTTGATTTCTACCATTTCAAATGAAAAGTCACTATTTTGTCATGGACGGATGTTGCCGACTGTTAGACGTGGTTGGAAACCTCATCGAAAATCTGTTTTAGGACATGACGACCGCGTAAAACCTACTTGAGCCGAATTAAGCGCCAATTCGGACATGGAATTCGGCTTCAGTCCTACGTCGTGCAGTCGGACCAGCGTGGACAGACCAAACAGCATGAGCCTCCGCGCCGCCACGTGCCAGGCAGCCCGCTCATCACGACGCCGCCGACTCCACGAAGGTCGACCTCGCCCGAGACCTCGCGGCCGCGCGGTA
>NW_012156448.1:157063-160029 GCF_000151545.1 Saprolegnia parasitica CBS 223.65
CGCTCGGCTGCAACCTGCTCTTCCTCACGGCGCTGACCGCCGCCACCGCCGACGCGCCGACGCAGCGCTTGCTCGGACCGGTACAAAGCGACTCGATTCAATGAGTCGACAAATGGCGTAGGCGCTGGCGGTCGCAGTCGCGATTGCGCTCTTTACGGGCGTGCTAGCTTACCGCCGCACGGAAGAGGAGCGCTTCGAGTACGAGCGCGAGCGGCGCCGCGAGATGTGGTAGCGGCTGCGACAATAGGGCATGTGATCAGCGGCATGTAGGGAGCTCGACAACTTTCCCGAAGGCGAGAAGGAGGAGATGGTCCAGCTCTACGCCGCCAAAGGCATGTCCATCCCGGACGCGACCGCGGTCATCGATCTCATGTCGAAATACGAACACTTCTTCGTCGACATAATGATGATCGAGGAGCTGAGTCTCTTGCCGCCAAGCACCGTCATTAGCTCGCGCTTCGTCGGTGCGTCCTCATGATGCTGATTGTACGTGTCGTCTAGAGTGCGTGTAGGGCTGATGACATGCGCTGGTGGCCTCGTCCTTGGCCTCGTCCCGCTCGTGTTGTTGCACGCGAGCCACTCGCTCCTCCATGTACACCAAGCTCTCTCTGCGTGGGGCTTGATGACGACCCTCGTGGCGACGAGCGCGGCACTGCTACGTGTCTACACGGTAGTTGACAATTGCGTTCCGATGGTCTTTTGCAATGGGAAAACTGTAGTTTACGGGCGCCGAGCACACCAAGACGTACGCATGCGGGCGGCTCCAGATGCAATTACCCTACGCGATCGAGACCTTTGGAGGCACCTTTGCTGCCATGGGCGGGGCGGCCTGCGTGGCCGCAGCCATCTGCCGCCTAACGTCATAATGCATCTATCGCCTGAACTGTTGGTTGGGATGATGCCGGTGCGACCCGCGACGCAATTGTTTCATGTATAAAGAAGAAGTGTGCCGAAAACCCTTAATATTTACTCGAGTTAGTCGACTGCAACTAGAGGGGATGGCGGCCATCATCTGGAGTAGGGTGCAGAAGTTGGCGTTGTACTTGATGTGAGATGTCGTCGACTGGTCGACGACATTATGCGAGGAAGTCCGAAGGCGGGTACGCAAGGAACTTGTGCGTGTTGGCCGGGACGAACTTTTTCATCCGGAGGCCTTGAAGGTCGATGAGCAAATGAGCGATGACGGCCTCGAGCGCAGCCTTGCGCGCAAGGACCTCGGGCGACTCGATGAAGAGGATACGCTCCAGCATCGCTTGCCCGTGGTCGACCCAGATGGACTTGGCGAGCTTTTGGTGCTTCTTGATGGAGCGAAGGCAAAGCACCGGCGCCGAGACCACATCGGGGAGGATCAGGTAGTCCTGGCGCACGTCAACAAAAACGTCCCAGAGCGCGCAGCTAAACTGCGCCGCCGAGGCGTCGGTGATCGCACTGCGACGGGTGCTGTCGGCGGCAGAGACTGGAGTGACAGGACCACCGAGGCGATCGTCGTCGTCGCTGCGGGGTCTCTTCGTGCCGCTGGAAGGCGTCTCGGGGACGCGACCACCGTGTGCTGGGCCGTTGGAAGCACCGCGGCCAGAACCGCCACCACGACCGAGAGCACCACCGCGACCAAGAGCACCAGAACCACCACCACGTCCGAGACCGAGAGCACCAGCAGGAGGCTCGACGCGCGCGGGAGCCGACGGAGGAGCGGGAGGAAGCTCGTCGGCGTCGGAATCGTCGTCCGCGCCAATCTCGGAGCGTGGGCTGATCGTCATGTAAATCTTGCCCTTGAGGCACTGCTCAAGAAGAGCGACGTTGGCGGCGCCATCATGACTGGAAGAACGCTCTGCTGCGCTGCACGCGACCAAGCGAAACGACCTTCGGCGTGCGACACGGAAGAACCTTGGCGCCGACGAGGTCCCCGGCCGACCGAGCGGCCTGGACATCTTGGTCGCGGCTGCGATGTAGAGCAGCGATCTCATTTCGGCGGTCTTGAGCAGCGCGGGCAGTCGCAGCCGCCTTGTCGCGTCCTGCCTTCTCGACTGCCTCGAGTTGCTCTTGCATCGCTGTCGCGGAGGTCGTGAGCTGTTGCTTGGTAAACGACTCGGGGCTTGTCAACGTTTTGGAAAATGAGGCGAAACAGCTTTGCACGGCAACGCTGTTGAAGATGCTAGAGAGCTTGCACAACCACCTCTCGACAGTCGGCTTCTACAGTGCCAGCTGCGAAGCTGAGGGCGGCCAATTACAGCACCATTGGGGATACTTATGTTGACTAAACAAGCGCCCTTCGTTCTACATTGTAGCGTGCAACGTTGGCTGCCTCCCCTTGGATATCTCAAAGAGTGACAGCTTAAGCGAATAGCAGGAGCGAATAAACATAAAATTCGCTATCCCGTGCGCTCGTATCTTTTAAAGGTACAGACATATATTCTAGAAGAGTGTGCGGTTTTGGAGCAGTTGCGGCTCTGGACCAGTCTACTCGCAGGTTTGCGAATACTGGGAAGTTGCTTGCACAGCGCGTGCATCGGTGAGGCGCATATGCAGTCGTCACTGACAGATGTAGCTACTGACCACCTCAAATATAAAGACTTAAACGGGAGGATTGAGTTGGACTGGGCTACTGGAAGCTGTACAAAGCAAGCGTCGTGGTACTAGTACGTCATCTCTCACTGGAGAGCTTGCAAGCAGAACGATCGTAGCGTTTACGTCAAGACAATTGGCTTCTTACATGAACAAAAGTCGCACAATGGCTGCTGCCAATGTCCGCTAGATTGTATCTCGGGGATAGCTTTCGAACCCGCCAGTCGTTTCATCGCAGGATCGCATTTGGCGCGTGCTGATTGGTCATAACGTTTGAAATACGCGCTTGGGATTGGTGGGTTCGTTGAGCTTAACGCCCTCTGATTGGCTCATTTGTCGTGTAAACTCCAATCTCGTGCACGTACAATTGTAGAAGCTGCGTGGCGACGCGCGATCGCGATGCT
>NW_012156448.1:160129-165627 GCF_000151545.1 Saprolegnia parasitica CBS 223.65
ATCCGAACTTGCCCCACAACGCAGACGCGCTCCATTAAATAATGCGAGCAGTATGGCTATCCCTTTGCCGCTTACACTTGCTACACTTGCAGTACGATGGTTATCCTCTTCAAACACACGAGCACAGGTGGCGCAGGGCACGCGACCGACGGCGGACGACGCGATCGTTGCCGCGCATCTCGATGGCACCACCGATAGCGTGTCGGCTACGCGTTCCGCCATCCTCGACCTCGACGAGCCACACGCCGTACGGGCACTCGGCGCCGCTCGGAAGAGGACCTTGGGGCGTCGCAAACGCATGGCTGTCGAGCCACGTCGTAGGCTTCGTTGACGGCGCTTGGTACACGGCGCCAAAACTGCAACCGAGCGAGTCGGCGGCCACGAGCGTGCGACCCGGCGTCTTGTTGGCGAACGGCGCGAGCGTCGTCGTAAGCAGCTGTACGTAGCGGTGGAGGGCCAGGCAGCCGGCCACTTTCGTTGCATGGGCGCCGCGCATCCACGGGCCATTGACCACAGGGAGGCCGAGACAGCAGAGGTCGTTGATGGCGACCTGCGTGGTTGTCGTGATGATCGGTTTGTCCGTACGCTTTGAGCAAGCCAGGCGTCACCGTCTGGTCGTCGCAAGTTCCAGGCGAGAGTCGTGTTCTCGTAACCCTACCCGCGCCGACAGGCTCAAGTTGCGTGCGTTTAGCCCTGGTCCATGCGGTGTTATTGCTCGTTCAAAGGCCATCGATGCTATTACTAGTATTGCAATCTCTCTTGGCTGAAAGGAAGCAAGACGTTCGCTTGTGTATACCATGCGCAGTGGCTTGCAGCCATCAAAGCAACGCACACGTGTGAGCGAGGCGAACCTGTGCCCGAGCCCTAAGACCATCATCCCCTTTCACTTCGAAACGCGCCACGTCATTGGTCGATCCGATGGCGGTGACTGCATACAAAACGTCTAATATCTCGAGGTCGAGGGGGATTTTATTGCAAGTCGGACGCAATTCAAATGCAATTTGGCGCCTTTGCACCCCAATACAATGAGCACTGCATATACTTTAGACTCACCCATTGGTATATTAGTTTGATTGACACGCGAGTGGTTTTTTTAAATTCAAATCAATTCACACTTCATCTCCGGCGACGTCAAATTTGCTTTGCTCGCTTGGCCCCCACAACATAGTACGCAGAATCAGCAGCTCCACACGCTCCGCGATGGCCGCTCTCTCGCAGCATGGCGGCGCAGGACGAGCGGCCGTGGTCATAGCAACGCGTCCCGCAGTACATCGCTGCGACGAAGGTCGTGTCCGCGCCCGATCTGAACAACAGGACGGCGGCGATGATCAAGGCGGGCCCACCGTCAAGATCTAAGTCGTCTGCGCGCACGACGGGCGCCCCGGCCGAGACAGACGCGACGGCCTTTGGCGCCGCGACGGGCCAGGCCGCCAACAAGGCGGCCAGGTGCAGCGGGCGCTCACCAAGTCCAAGACGGCCGTGCTCCCGGACGTCGACTTGTCCGCGAACACGTCGTGGCTGCGCCCCTGCGCGAGCGCGCCGGCCGATGCAGCAAGCGCGGTCGAGGGCACGGCGGCTCCGGCGACGGCCGCGGCCGACAAGGACGAGGCGATCGTGCGCGCCGACGCAGCGGACGACGACAAGGACGATTTGGTCGTTGCGCGCGCACAGTACGACGCGCTGCAGGCCCAGCACACTCGACTGGAGCAAGCGACCGACGAGTCCCAGCGGCTGCAGTCGAGCCAAGTCGCCGAGCTGGACGCGCGCTGCAAGGCCGCAGAGCTCGCGCGCACTCGACGGAGATCGAGTTCATCAAGGCGGCTCCGCGAAGCAAGGCGACCCAGCCGACGCCAGCAACGGTATGCATATTCTCCTCTCGTATGCATTTTCATATTGCATTTTAGGGTGCCAACCCTTTAGCTACATCGCCAGCCCGGCCCGCGTGCCCGGCTCTAGATGTAGTCCCCATAACATTCAATCAATCCAACATATTTCGCATTGAAATCAAATTAGTTTAATCTAACTCAAAGACTTTGCTGCCAGTACGCCTGAATGCGAGCAAGAACCAGTCAGTACGGGATCGTTGGGAGTGAGCTCAGAGATCCATCCTGCGATGAACCCGACTCGCCGAGCAATTGTAGCTCGCACGACGTCGTGCGCAGGCCCCAGTACTCGGGCCTTACGACACGTCGTGTCTTCACTTTCATGCATTTCGCCGAGGTCGAAGGACCGATTGCAATGTGAGGCAGACCATGCGCGCGTGGTCGGTGACCTCAACCGGATGCCATGCCGGCGTCTCTTCACGCTGGCGTGTCCTTCTCGGCTGTCATGCGGCGTGTATCGTGGCGCTGCACCACGGCACCACGAGCCCCGCGTCCACAAGCCCGTTCCCGACGATCGCCTTTCCCGGCCGCACCACCCAAGTTGCGTGCGGAAGACGCGGGTGGCCCCGCGATTGGTCGATCGCTGCGGATCCGAACGCGTCCGATTGGGCAGATCCACACAGAGCCCCACATATGGCTGGCAAGACCAAGCCAACAGCCAACCGAGAGGCCGTCCCAATTGCTTGCAGCCAGCTTCCTTTTGTGCTTTCGAAGGCGACGTCGAGTCGAGCGCCGCCGCTGTCCTAGACGAGGAGCAAGGCCAAGACTCTGACGCCACTGAAGAAGCACACGACGCCGCGAGCGTCTTTGGGCTCGACAACAAGCTGCGCGTACATACGATCGAGGTCGACACCGCCTCGCCTCGACACGACTACGCGCGCAAGTGCAGCGCGTACCAGGTCCTTTTCTCGAGTCCTCTAGGTGGCTACGGCGACATGACCTGCAACCAGTCGCCGAACCTCGAGAGCTTTCGCCTGGACAAGTGTACTAACGAGGCAAGGTACCCCGGTCTCGACGCGCTTCTCACCGACTACATGTGCTAGATTGACGCTGCAGTGCGCCACGACGAGCTCTTCCATTGCACGACCTGGACGGACGAGTACAAATACCATGCGCCCGCGATGCGTCTCGGCCACGTGGATGATCGCCGACGCAACGATCCTGCCATGCTCGACGCGCTCGTGCAGCGCCTTGTCATTGCTCCTGGGTCAGGTTGCTTTACGACCCTCGTGTGCAGCGGTCAAGCTAACATTGGTTTTCAGCTGCACGCCAGCAGTCAGTGCCGCAACGACCGCCGCCAGGACGAAGAGCGCGAGCACGACGAACACCAGGTGCCCGATGCGACGCCCAAGAGAATCGGAAACAAGCACGTCGCTGGTGTCGGCCTAGGTCCATCGCCGTACCATGCCCACGACATGCCTAAATACTCCGTGCCCGAGCGGCAGTTCGCAATCGATACGCATCGCGTACCTATAAGATATGCAATACGCCATGGATGTACACTGGCATGTAAGGCGCAGTGTCAACGGCAGCCATGTGCCCGACGTGGATGTGAATCTTGCAACTGCAGCAAGATTGAATGGAATGCACCGCATAACCATAGAAATCAGTAGTATGACAATATGCACACATGTACAGGATATGATGGACTCGTCGCTGACTGCTTCGCATTTGTACCGCCGTCCCCAGCGAGCTGCATGAGACCAGCTGTTTGTGGCAGGTCAGTTTATCACGTCATCCGATGACGTGACGAGAAACCATACGCGTCGTGCGATCGACCGAGCCTGCGTCGATGCGCCAATGTCGCAATGGATGCAAAACTCAAAGTGAACACGTCTTGATCCCTGACAAGGACAGTTATTGCTGTCACCCCAATCACTCAGCTTGCTGCCTCGTTCCTCCCAGTGGTCTTCCAAAGGCAACTTCTCGAAGCTCTTCGCCGACCAGCTTCAAGTACCCAGCGATATGATATTCGCGATGACGCGCCTCTTGGTGGGCGTATTGGGTTGGTCCACATAGGACGCTAGAGCTAAGAATGTACATGGCACGTGCTGATTGGATACAACATTGAAATGCGCGCTCCCATTTCTTGGTTTATACACCTTCTGATTGGCTCATTTGTTGTCAAACACGTGTAGCGTGACCAAAATGCTGGACGCACGTTGAAGCTGCGTTGCGACGCGCGATCGCCAGGCTCCAAAAGCCAACACCCACAAGGCCTTCGTCAGCCATTCCTTCAACAATTCGTGCGCACAGAGATGTGGCGCGATTGCGATGGGCAGAAGCTTCTCTCGGTCCTCCTTCTAACGTTAGTACCCTGCACTGGTCGCACCAGACAATACGGTGGGAATACCACCACCGACTGCACCCACCCGATTACAAGGAGTCTTTACCACCACCCCACATACTCGGGCATGCAGTCGCTGTGTAATCGTCCGGTCTTGAAACCATGACTGACATACGAGCCGCCGAGGCGTCGAGCAGCGCAAAGTCTGAGCACGACGGACGGCCCTGTTGAGCATCCACATCTCTTGAATTCGGCGAGCGCTACCACAGGTGCACATATCATCGCCCAGTCAGACCAGAACTTGCCCAATCCATCGCCCCAGATGGAATCTCGGCGTCGCTTCAGCGGTGGTAGGAATCAACACCCACGCGTACTAGTATGTGTTTTTGCTCCACCGAGCATAGCGCAGGCCTCCAGCGCCTGTGCGGTTATGCTCTACTTGTACGTTTCGAATGGATGTAGCGTGGCCGGGTCCAATTCGAACGACGTTTGCGACCTGCAGATCGTTTCGTGGTGCATTTGGGCGAGATGAACGCGAGCAGCACATGAGGCTGTTGCTTTGCATTAGTATCTCGACAAACTGATCCACCTCGCAGGACCAAAGGTTACTCATCATCAGCAAAATATACCAGCCAGCGGTCTCTGTTTCAATTCCCTCGTCCACGTCTGGTCCACGTCGATGGAGAGCGAGACCACTGCATGTGACGGGTCACCTTGTCACGTCATCCGACGACGTGACCATGAACCGTATCTGTATCAGACCATGGATTGATCGATCGACCGCGCCTGCGCCGATTCCACGTCAGATTGGAGCCCAAAGAAATAGCGTCTTGCTCCTAGACGCCAATCGCAACTGCTGTAATCCGAAGGTCACTGCACGCGCTCGCTGTTTTCCGACACGAATGATGGCGCACAAACTGTATTTAGCGTTGCTAGCGAGCGTTGCGTGGACGGTCTTCTGGTTTTCGAGAAACACAAAGTACGAGCGAGTGTTGGCCGCAGAACCAAGGTGGCGTTCTCTTTTCGTACCCCTACCCGCATTGAGAGGTTCAAGGTACGCGGCGTGTGGCAAGTCCAACGTGCGATGTTGGCAGTCAAACGTGCATGGAATCGGTTGGTAGCTCTCTTTCGGCTGAGAAAGAACGGACCGTCGCCGCCGCTCACTATATCACGCAGAGTTTTGTCCGGCTGCGGGGTCGCGGCTTCCAGCTACTTGCACGGGTGAGCAATGCGAGTCCCAGCTACTCCAAGGTCGGTGCCCAAGCCTCTATGTGAAGCGTGGAGCGACAGGGCACGAGAGTGCGTCGATGGTTCTCGATAACAAGACA
>NW_012156448.1:165877-170176 GCF_000151545.1 Saprolegnia parasitica CBS 223.65
TGGGATGGCGGGACTCCGCCACGCGAGGCGACGCCAGCGACCAAGGCCGCTCCAAGCCGACGTCACCTATGATGTATATTTTTGCGTCTATCTCGGCCGTTTCCAATCGTAGGGCGCCAACCCATCGCCAGCTCGGGCGCGCACGCAGCAGACGACCTGCAAGCGCCAAGCATCGACTTGGGATTACCGCGAGCCGCCGGTCGATAGATACTGCAGGCCTCATCGACACGCGCAGGTGACTCGTGGAAGCGTGTGGCAACAGCCTCCAACTTGTCTCGGGTGCATGCGGACGCCCTCGTCACTTGTCCATTCATTCGCACCACCTCCTCGCACGGTGATACAAGTGAAGACGTAGCATAGCAACAAGCCATAGCTTGCGAATGCCATGTCTTCATTTGTATCACCGTCGCCAGTTGCAAGGGCCGCTTGTATTGTGCCATTGCGCCAAGGACGTCGGTGTGCATGGTGCAGGGCGTTTGTTGGCCCGGCGCGGAATCGAGACCTGGTGCCATGCCTGCGTCTCTTCGCGCTCGCGCGTTCTTCTCGACTGGCACGCGGCGGGTATCTCGACGCTGCACAGCGATGCCACGATCGTGGCAAAGCCTGCTGCAGCGCATTACGGAGTCGTCTTCGACTCTTGGGCGCGGGCGTCCTGCGCGCAATGGCCTGGCACACGGCTGCCGCGTGCCAATGGCGTCGCAGGCAGCGCCAGGAAAAAGCGATACAGGTGAGCAGGCGCCTCGTCCCGGCCGTTCCGGACGTGCGTGGTCATGGCGTCGCATTACGAAATGCAAGCTCTCAGAACAGATTCTGTCGTCTTGAGAGAACCGACCCTCGTAGTTGGCGTTTTTGTGGTCATTCCCTCGATGCATTTGAAGCGCTGTGTAGAAGAAAGAGTATCTCAACAGTACACTGTAGCTTGAACTTGCAGAACGGAAGGGGAGTCGGTGGCTCCTCGGTGATTTATTCGATGGCTCCTCGTGGCATCGACCTTGACGCAGCTACGCTTTGCTCGCTTCAAAGACTGCACACCACTACTGTACTGTGTATTATGGTATTCGAACCAACGACCCGTTCTTTCTCAGCCACATGAGCTCGGTTCGACTGGCATGCTACGCACATGGGTTGGACGCATCGCAACGTCAACCAGTCGGCGCGGGTACTAGCGTTACGAGACAGAACGAGACAGAGAACGCCACGGCCACACCGCGCCGAAGCAGCGACCAGGCGATGCCGTCTGGTGTGCAGGGCGCGCCCGTCCAATGTACCTCAAACAAGCCGCCAGCCGCGCGGCCGGCAACTTGGCCACGTAGGATAGCTCGTATCGTCCTCCACGTCGTCGACAGCCAATGCTTGAAACGCATTGCAGAGACAATTCGTGCCACTTGGTGGTGGTGCTGGCGATGTCAAACAAGCCGCTCGGCACGGGTACGCTGGCGACGGCTGCTGCCCACCTCTGGCCGATGGTCCACGCATCGCCCTGCACCACCTTCGTCTTCTTCTTCGTCGTCGACTTGGACGCAGCGCGCCGGAGCCAGGCGAGGAAGACGTCGGTAGCGGTGCCACCATGTCTCGTTTCGCCGTCATGCTTGGGTTGTGTGTCAATGGCAAGGTATCGGGTTGCACTGCATCTAAAAGCACGCAATCAAATGTCCTAAACTGCCATTCAATCGTAGCATATTTGGATTGAAAGTGGCGTGCAAGTAGCTGACACCGTGACGGCCGGTGCCCCTCGCTACAAGAGCGTCGAGTGTTGGTTCTACTAACGAGGCGGTGGAAATCAAGGCCCATTAACCACAAGTCGCCACAGCCGGAAGATGCGGAACGTCGGCAACACGGCCAGCGCCCGGGCGCAGCCGCGGAAGACCTCGCAGCGCGTGGCGCTCTCCATGTACACGGAGCCGCCGCAGGTTGAGGTAACGCTGGAGCAGTTCGAGGCCTACTCGACCGACCGCCTCCAGCTGCTCAAGACAATCGCAATGCAGCGGCTGCGACGACGCCAAGCTTGAGAAGGCGCTTCTTGCCGATGCGTACGAGCGAGGACCGCGCGAAGGACGAGGTTTCCGGCGCCTCGAGATGGCCTCACGCGACGAGAAGATGCGCTTTATGAAGCGCCATGGCCAAGTACCAGCAGGTGGTTGTGGGGAGTGAGCTCAGGTATGCATCTCGTGGTAGAAGCCACGCGCAAAGCGATAGCTCGCACGCAGCCTTCTGTACTCGGACCACCCGACAGAGGCGTGCAAGTCGTTGGGTGCGTCGAAGTCATACTAGCGTACTAAACGTCGTGTCTTCACTTGTATTACTGTCGCTAGAGTGAAAGCACCGCTTGTATTGTGTGCGGTGGGCCTTGCGTGCGAGGTCGGTGACCTCAACCTGGCGCCATGTCTCCTCGCGCTGGCGTGGTCCTTCTCGGCTGGCATGGAACGTGGTCACGATTGAGGTAAAGGCCGCGCGCAGTGGGGTAGCACTCGACTGCCGCGAGCTTGATGTCAAGCGCCGTCGTCGGGTTGGGCTCGTCTGTAGCGTGTTGCGTCGAGCGTGTCGATGGCGTCGCAAGCCGCGCAGACAGCGGCAGTCGGCGCACGCAGCGGTGGTCGCACAGGTCAGCAGGCGCCTCGTCCCGGCAGGCGCGGGACGTGCGTGCGTCGCATTACGAAATACAAGCGCTTAGAACCGATTCGGCTGTTTGGAGAGAAACGACCCTCGTGGGTCACCGTTCTATTGTGGTCATTCCCTCAATCCACTCAGAACACTGTGTAGTAGAAAGAGTATCGCAAAAGTAGCTTCAACTTGCAGAACGTTGGCGAAGGACCATTCGATGGCTCCTTGGTGACCCTTAACGATCTTTTACGTGGCAAGCGCCGGTCATTTGCGTCGCGGGAAGATTATGAGGGGTGAGTACGCGAGGTGTCCTGGGCCCCGCGATTGGATTCAAAATGCTGCAAAACGATCCTTGAAGACACCTTCGATTGCTCCAACTCCCACATATTCATAGCATATCATGTGGGATGCGAGAAGCTTCGATGGCGAGTGCGCAGCTGGACTACACTCTGCGCAATATGCCGAGCGGCGGCCCGTTCTTTCTCAGCCAAGACAGCTCGCAATCGCACCTTTGACTGCCAACATGCACGTTTGGCTGGAGGCACGCAACTTGAAGCTTTCAGTGCGGGTAGGGTTGCGAAGCAGAGAACGCTCACTCGCCGTGACTTTGGAAACGATTGCACCTCGACTGCTCTCGTGCTCCCGTCCTTCCCGTTCAACTCCTCAATCGCACATGCAACAACGTGCATTCGCCGCCCTAGCGTCTGCGGATCCATTCAGCAGTGGTGACCACGAGTTGCCTTTCAACGTCTTGGCGCAGCGTCATCCAGCTGCCCAGTTTCGCTGGTTTGGCTCCGACGTAGAGAGTGGCGACTTCTCTGCCCGCGCGACCGACACGCGTCTTCTTCCGATCGGCCATAACGGTATCTGTTGCTCATGCGAACCGATACGGTGGGCTCAGGACGTCGTAGGCGCACTCGAGCTCGGCATCTTTGCAGTCGGTACGCCCGCGACGCCGCATCGGTCGTTCTTGGGCGCCCGTGTCATTGGTGAGAACCACATCGCAGGTAGACTCGAGTTGTACTCGGAGTAGGACGATCACCATGTCACCATGTTGAGTTGCGATGCGTGGACAGTCACCTGGTTCAGGGCGCCGACGTCATCCTCGCCTTGACGCGCGTCAGCATCGCGGCAGCTGGCAGTACCATAGCTACCGCTCGACACGCAGACGTCGGTCATGCGCGGCGAAGAGTGCGAGCAACTTTAGCAACCCGGGTCTTTTCATCGTCTACGCCAGCGCTACCACCGTCATTTCTCGTATCCGATCTAATGGGCTGCGTCAATTACGTCGTTCAAGGACGATTTGGGCAACGACATCGACTTGTTTACTGCTGTGCTTGTCGCATGTCGCGGCAACGGCTGCGTCGCGTGGCAAAAGGGCGCGCTCGTCCCAAGATGTGATCAGATCGCTGAGGAAGTTGTGCGCTCCATCGAGAAGAAGCGACAGCAGGCGTAGCCTGCAAAGGAAGGCTGACTCGTCGTCGTCAACTCGACCATCGTGGGGGGCAATCCGTGATGCGATATCCTAGAATCCTTGTCACCATTGACGTTAGAGCACGGTTCGCGTTGTCGTCGGTGCTGCCCCTCGCGGGCATGGACGCTCCGCGGACCACCAGCATGGGGACGACGACCCAGGACGCCAGTCATCGCCCGCGAGGGGTCGGTCCATCGTCCATGGAGCGCGCGGGCAGCATGCAG
>NW_012156448.1:170276-176890 GCF_000151545.1 Saprolegnia parasitica CBS 223.65
GGCATGCTCGTCTTCTCTCATCCGCGGCCAAACCAAAACTGGCGCGCGCCAACTGGGAACGGAGAAAAAGCTCCGAAACCGTTTTACAGGATTCGGCATAACTGTGGGTCTTTGCGGCATGTGCCAAAGATACCATGCCACCTCCAGTCGAGCCTTAGTCGATACCAAGGGTACATAAATTCAATTGATGTACCCTTGGTCGATACGAACGACTAAACGCATGGGATGGCAGCGCTGACCATCTTGACGGGGAACGACGTCGCGCCTGACGCACATGGCATAGGCCACGACGAAGATATCCATGGCGCTAACCAGGCAGCGCAGGCATGATGGAGCTGGCGACCTTGCTGCAGCGCGAGCAAGCGGCGACGTCGACGCTGCTGCCGACGATCAACGGTGACTTTCTCTCTGCGTCTCGAGCCCAATCGTGTACTACAAAGGGTATTCTACTACGCATGAACAGGCTTCATTATGATGCATGACGAACTAGCGCGCACATGATCGACCGCCTTAAGCACATGGACGTCGACGGCGCCGTCTTTGGTAAGCATGCTACGACCGACTTTGTTGGACTACGGGGTCGGTGCCGCACATCTCGACCACCGAGGTTTGGAGGTGCTAGTACGTGGGATTGACTTTGGTACACCAGACGTCACCGACGGGTCGCTGCAACGGCGCAGTGGCGCCGGTGGCGTTCTCTGTCTTGTGATGCGCCTCGCGGCGACAAGTTGAAGTGGCGATGCGTCCAGCCAAACGTGCCTATTGTTACCGGTCAAAAGTCTTTGACGCCTGAGAGAGAATATCGGATAGGGGGCGTGGGTTTACACATCACGAAACTGTGAATGGCCCAGCAACTTCTAGCAACAGGCTCGGGCGTCTAGCATTTCACGCTGGAGCAAGACAAGTTGTTACGGTTGCGGAGATTCGAAGCTGAAGTAGACCAGCTGTATGTGACGACAGATCCGTTTACCACGTCATCCGATGACGTGGCGAGAAACCGTACTCATCCGGCCCGGTATGATCGACCGAGCCTGCGTCGATGCGCCAATGTCACTTTGGATGCAAAGCTCAAAGTGCAAGAGTCTTGCCCTTTAACGCCGACAGCTATTGCAGTCACCACATCCCGTGGATTCGCTGCCTCGTTCCTTCCAGTGGTCTTCCGAATGTAACTTCTCGAAGCTCCTCGCCGACCAGCTTCAACTATCCAAGCGATATGATATTCGCAATGACGCGTTTCTTGGTCGGTGGGTGTACATACTAGTACATGTATTGGGTCACCCCGCATGTAAGTGCAATCACATCGGCTGAGATGAATCGAACCATGGACGCCAGTGCTGCAAATGCACGAGATTACATGTGCGATTGAGGAGTTGAAGAGGGAATAAATGTAGCACCAGAGCAGATGAAGTGCCCGCATGTGTACAGCCAATGCAAACGAGGGCGGTGGTGTTCTCTCCTTCGTACTCCTACCCGCACTGATAGCGTCAAGTTGCGCTGCGTGGGTCGAGCCAAACGTGCATAGTGCCAGTCACAAGTGCGACTGCGCCAAGCCCGACACGAATGGAAGGGAGTTGCAGCTATCGAATGTGCCATAAAGGATCGTTTGCATCGCATTGCAACTCGATAGCGGTGCCCAGGACGTAGTTGGATGTGGATGCGCATTCATCGCATTGGCACTGAGCGTCCATTGGCCACCGGGACGACGAGACTGCAACGACCCTTGGTGGTGGTCTGCTTGGTCATCATCATGCGACAGGCAGCCGCGGCTTGGAGGTACAGAAGACGGGCGTTGAGCAAGCCAGGCGTCACCGTCTGGGTGCTGCTGCAGCCAGCCCAGTGGTGTTCTCTGTCTCGTAACCCTACCCGCGCCGACAGGTGTGCGTTTAGCCAAGCGTCCTTGCGATGATATTGCTCGTTCAAAGTCCATCAATGCTACTAGTATTGCGAGCTTTCTTGGCTGAGAAGGAAAGAGTGCCTGGCTTGTGTATACCATGCACAGCCATCGAAGCGACGAGCACAGGCTGTGCCCGAGCCCTAAGACCATCATTCACTTTCACTTCGAAACGCGCCACGTCATTGGTCGACCCGATGGCGTTGACTGCATACAAAACGTCTAATATCTCGAGGTCGAGGGGATTTTATTGCAAGTCGGACGCAATTCAAATGCAATTTGGCGACTTTGCACCCCAATACAATGAACACTGCGTATACTTGATCCTTATTCATTGACATATTCTTTTAATTGACACGCGGGTGGTTTTTTAATTCAAATCAAATCACCCTTCATCTGCGTCGACGTCAAATTTGCTTTGCTCGCTTGGACCAAACGGCGTACTACATCAGCAACTCGGCAGGCGCCGCGATGGCCGCTCGCTAGCAGCATGGCGGCGCAGGACGACGGTGCAGAGCACCTCAAGAACGACGACGACGCGCGGTCGTGACCATGGCAGCGCGTCCCGCGGTAGACCACCGCGACACGGGTCGTGCCACAACCCGATCTGGACAGCAAGACGGCGGCCATGGTCAAGGCCGAGGCTGGGCTAGCGGCGGCGCCGAGCTCGATCGCCCACGCGCTTTATGTCTTGCTGCTCGCGCTCGCGGGCGACGCGGATCTCGCGGCCGCCGTCGCCAAGAGCGCTGCGCATCAACCAGGCTTGGTCGCTTGGATCGCGCTGCATCGCGCTCTTCTTCTGGCAGCGAGGTCGTCCAAGGCATCCCAAGGGCCTCACTTTGCAAGCGTCGTGCTCGAGTTTGACGGCTTCAACGACCACGTCGCCGCGGTCGTCAAGACGGGACAGAACACACTGTCCGCCAAGGCGAGCTTCCTCGGAGCGTCCGAGCTCGAGAAGATCCGGATGGCGATCCTCGTGTCCAACGTAGCGATCGAGGTCGTCCGTGGAAGGCGCCACCAACGGTATGCATATTCTCCTCTTGTATTCATTTTCATATTGTATTTTAGGGCGCCAACCCTTTAGCTACATCGCCAGCCCGGCCCGCGTGCCCGGCTTTAGATGTAGTCCCCATAACATTCAATCAATCAAACATATTTCGCGTTCAAATCAAATTGGGTAAAGCTAACTCAAAGACATTGCTGCTACTACGCATGAATGCACGCAAGTACCAGACTTGCACGACGTTGATATGCCAACCGACGATGCGACGCCGTCACCCTTTAGAGAACCGACAACGTTGCACGTCCTCGACCGCGGCTCTACAGTGCTTTGCGTACGGCCAGAGAGCGCCAAGACGGACGCGAAGGAAGTTGTCGACCGCCACATGACGTCTCTCGTGAGCTGCACGCTGTCGTGGTACACCGACTCATAGCTCGTTTCCACGATCGATTCCTAAGTCTCCAACCCGTTGCCAGCCTTTGTCCCGAGAGCGTGTGCAAGGTCTGACCAAGAAGCCACCCACGATGTCAAGTCCGATTTCATGTTACTATATATGTGGCTACAACGAGTGCAATGGTATTAGTGTCGGTGGCGCGTGTTGGGCTATTCACCGGATACCCTGGATTTATCAACTAATTATCAACCAAGCTCGAGTTTCCGCCATCCAGGATCATCCCGTCGAGCACATCTCGTTGGCGTGTGGCCGTCGACGGCGCTGGGCGTCGGGAAGGCCAGGCCCAGGCTCGCACCGCTCCTGTGCGTAGTGCGGCGAAGGGCGTTGCAGCTTTAGCGACTTGATGCTCTGGAGCGTCTGCACCTCGTTTCGCGGGCCTCCATGCTTCTTGGAGCTCGACTTGGCATCCCGTCTGCGTGCAGCGCCGAGCGACCTACCTCGAGTTTCTCGTCACGATCAACGAGTTCATCGAGTGGCGTCAGTACAACCATCAAGACCGGCAGGACATGCTGTGCGAGGGCCTCACGATGGTCTTCCGTGGCGACGACCGTGCCTTCTTCATGGACCACGCTCGCCGGCACGCGGACAAGGTGACGCAAGGACTCGCGGCACCCGAAGCTCCCACCCGCTCAGTGCACGTCGAACGGCTGCCAAGAAAAATAGGTCGCAGTCCGTCGAGGTCTTCCCTCGACGCGAACACCGCATGCTCCAGTACTTTCCGGCCCCGGGTAACAACGCGGTGCCGCACTCGGAGCGCATCGCCTGGTTCGAAGCCGCAATGCCCGTCGACTCGCAAGTCGAGTTTCAGCGCCTGTACGGCGTCAACGAGACGCGCGGGCAAGTCGAGCAGATCGTTGTCCAAATGGAGACAAGACGGAGGCCAACATCCGGAAGCCATCCGGACAGCAAGCTCGACGCGCATTGGAGGACCAAGACGCGCTCCCGTCGTCGAAGAAGAAGATGCGCACCCCAAGGCAGCAGCAAGCCGACGTGCGCCTTCTGCAAGAACAACAACGACACGTACGAGAACTACTCGTCGGCTCCGTGCAGCTGCCCGAAGAACGGCGGCGGTTACAGGAAGGCCGAGCGCAGCAAGAACTACCGCGAGAAGAAGAGCCGCCGCGAGAACATGCGCTCCTGCGCGAGGTGCACGACGAGAGCCGCGCGAACAACTGGATGACATGGCCAAGATGATGGACGAGTTCCGCTCGGCGATGTTCTATGACGACGTCAGGCTCACAAAGAAGGCTGGCAAGTCCTCTCGGTCGCTTCGATGGCAGAAAGAAGACATCACCCAAGCCCGACGCCCACGACCATGGCGCCGCCAAGCGACCCAAGCAGCCGCGAGACGTGCGCACCGTTTGCGGCGAGATCAAGGACCTTGACGGACGCATGCACCGCATCCTCGACGCCGACTACGAGCGTCTGCCCAAGAAACAGACGATCGAGGGCACCCTCCTCACGGCCGACGAGCGCCTGGAGGTCCTCGCACTGCTGGACAAGTACCAATACGTTTTCAACGGCCAGATTGGCAACCTCCAGCTCCCGCCGTACGTCATCCCGCTCAAGGAAGGAGCCGTGCCAGTGTGCTCGAAGCCGTACTCAATCCCGCAGGTGTACTAGGACTCGACCAAGCTCGAAGTGGACCGGCTCACGCGGCTCGGTGTGCTCGTCCAGGTCAAGTCGTCGCGCTGGGGCTCGCCGTGCTTTCTTATCCCCAAGAAAGACGGCACGATTCGGCTCATCACCGACCACCGCAAGGCCAACGCGCTCATCGAACGGTCCTATTACCCGTTGCCCAAGATGCCCGAGACAATGCGCCGCATGTCCAAGAAGGCCCACCGCAGCGTACTCGATCTCGTCATGAGCTTCTACGCTCGGCACTCCTCAACCGCCAGTGCACGACGATTGTCCTCCCGTGGGGCAAGTACATGCACGTCTCCGGCCGGCTCCCGATGGGCTTGGTCACCAGCACCGATGAGTTCCAAGCCTGCATGATGCTCGTTTTTGGCGACCTCGAGTTTGTACTCGTCTACTTGGACGACATCATGGTGGTCAGCGAGACAGCCGCCGAGCACATCCAGCACATTGGCATTGTGCTCTCGCAGTACATCCTCGTGGCGCACCCTCGTAAGACCAAGTTCTTTGTGTCGACGGTCGAGTACCTCGCGGACGACGGTGTCAAGCCCATGACGAAGAAGGTCGGTGCGATCTTGGCGATCGCCACGCCGCCGTCAGCTCAAGCGCTTCATCGGCGTGATCAACTACATTGTACTACATTTACCGGGACCTCTGGCCGGGCCGCGCGCACCACATGGCGAGACGTCACCCAAGGTCGACTTCAATTGGACAAACGACCACGAGCGCGAGTTGAACGCGCTGAAGAAGATGGAGGCCACGATGCTCGCGCACCCGGACCAAGCCGATTGTGGTCCACACGGACGCCTCCACATGGGCGGCGTCATCTCGCAGGACAAGCGCCCGATTGCGCTAGTCCAAGACGACGACGCCAGTGCAACTACCCGGCTAACAAGCTCGAGCTTTTAGCGATCGTGGAGATCCTCCGCGAGCTCCGTGGCATCCTCCTTGGCCAGCGTTTCGAGATCCACACGGACCACAAGAACTTGCTCTACTCGGCCATGGCGAGCGCGCAGATGTTACGCTGGCACGTCGAAGAGTACGGGCCCAAGATTGCGTAGTACATCCCAGGCCCGGACAACGTCATGGTGGACGCGCTATCGCGCCTCGACAAGGACGATGACAAGCACGCAGCAGCCACGCGATGCGCGTTGACGTACGGCGCCGACAACCTCTTCAACCTGAGCCTGCCGGCCATCGCTCAGCACCAAAAGACGACAAGTTGGAGCTCAAGGACAAGGTCGAACCAGTCGAGCTCGAGGGTACGACGCTACAGTACTCGTCCACAAGGGCCGCATCTACGTGCCACCGTCGCTCAAGCGCGCGTTCTTCGACACGTACCACGAATGGCTCCTACACCCGGGCGCCACGGTCATCGACCAGTCCATCCGCGCGGTGTGCTGGTGGCGCAAGATGAGCGCTGGCTTCAAGGCGTGGACAGACGAGTGCACGGCGTGCAAGAACATGCGCCCGACGAAGAAGCTGCCGGCCAAGGACGGCATCACGCAACCATGGTACGAAGTCGCGATCGACTGCGTAGGTCCCTACGCGCCGCTCGGCTTGCGCGCCATCACGAGCATCGACACGACCTTGCGTCAGCCCCACAGTACGACTCGCTGCAGGCCCAGCAC
>NW_012156448.1:177027-179844 GCF_000151545.1 Saprolegnia parasitica CBS 223.65
CAAGAAGGACGAGTTGGTCGTCGCGCGCGCACAGTACGACGCGCTGTTGGCCCAGCACGACGCGCTGCGGGCCCAGAACACTCGACTGCAGCAAGCGACCAACGAGTCCCAGCGGCTGCAGTCGAGCCAAGTCGCCGAGCTGGACGCGCGCTGCAAGGCCGCAGAGCTCGCGCGCATGGGCGCCGAGGCGCGCGCGCACTCGATGGAGATCGAGTTTATCAAGGCGCAGAACAGTGCCACCATCCTCGCGTACAAGAACGCCGGCCTCGAAGAGTCGCTCGGCGTGGCCGGCGACCGCCTCGCTCAGCTCCAGCACCACAACGCGTGGCTGGCGGCTCAGCTCAACGTGGCGGTCCAAGCCGCACCGGCGCAGCTGCCCGCGGCTCCTCAAGGCGCGCCGGTGCAGTGGCCCGCGCCACCGCAAGGAGCGTCCGACGTCGACATGTCGGACGTCGACGCGGAGGAAGACATGGCGCCATCCACAGCTCCGGCGCCGCCGCAAGCCGTACGCCCATCTGCTATCCTCGACAGGCTATTCATCATCGAGTTTTGTGTAGGACACGAAGCCAGCGCGCGCCAAGGGCAACCTCAACGCGACGCTATTTGGTCTGCTCGACGAGATCGACGACGCGACGCCTACGACCAAGGCGTCCCAGCCGACGCCAGCAGCGGTATGCATCTCTTTATCTCCGCGTCTCTCATGACATCGTAGGGCACCAACCCGTTTGCCCCGTCCCCAGCTCGCAAGCGCACAGGCAACGTGGCTCGCAAGCGCCCCGCGTCGCAAGGACCGCCCATGCGCACGCCGACCAAGAAGCCAAACCAAGCATAGCGCTTCTAAACAGAGCATAATACATAGCCCATGCGCACGAAAAGTCTCTATTTCCATGTCAACCTCCAGCGACTCTCGCTTGTCGCTCGACAAGCCATGACCTCGTGCTTGGGCGAAGGACGTTGGCCAGCAGGCGCGCTGCAGAAGCGCATCGCATAGGCAGCGGCCGTTGGCATCGAAGAGACCATCATGAAGCAGAGGAAGAGCAGGTGCGTCGTCGTGGCGGACTCGAGCCCCACGGCGCCACGCGCGTTGAGATCGCCCAATGGACCGCCGTCGTAAATTGAGGGAACAACGGTGTACTGCGTCGTTTTACAGACACGTTTGATTGTTTTGAGAGACTATTCCGTGCGTTTTCCGAGAACGTTCTGCTGTATCGCCCATTCGACGACCAGCTCGGCACGAACGGGGCGTCCAAGCTTCGACTCGACGCCGCGCTCGCTGGGTTCGACACAGTCCCGCGCGTCGTCTCGGCCGAGACACCTCTTCGGATTGGACAGGTGCACGCTCTCGGGTTGCCGGTGTCATGTCTGAGGAGCTCGTGTGAGCCTCCTTGAAGTTGACGACGCGATTAAAAGATTGAATATTAAACAGTCGACTGGCCTTCCATGTAAAATAATGCGCCCATGATCCAAGTTTAATACATAGTGAACGATTGTGTTTATTTTGCACAAGGTCGCTGCGTCCTCATTAAATTCGATGCCATTTTATTCCTACCAATGCGAGCTGGAAGCTCGGTAAAGAACTTGCTGCGCGCGAGCTTGAGCGCCACGGGCCGTTGCATGCTGAGCGGTGTCAAGTCTACGCGCGTGCGATACACGCAGCGGTTCAAGTTCGCCTGCCATGGGCGAGTGCATCATCTTGCGTGCCGACGCACCACGGGAGCGATCTTCTTGACCCTTCCGCGCTTACCCTCCTCCTACATCTACCCGTATTGACGCACTGGTTGCAACTCGGCGGCGCTCGTCGCTGCCATGTCTTGGCCACCTTGGTATCCAGGAGCATTGCATCGCCCCTGTAGCCTGTCGCTCGAGGACCATCAAGACCTTGCAGTAGCTGGAACCTGACCGCGAGAAGGCACGACCCCGCACCTGGACGATACACGCTGTGATATATTGACGTTCTTTCTCAGCCAAGAAAACTCGGAACAAAGAACGCTACCGCCATGCTGCGGCCGACTGCACTCGCATTGGCTTTGGCATGAGGAGGGTTTTGATCTCGACCTCCTTCGATCATGGATCTACAAGGTAGCCCGGCAGCACGACCAACTTGACGACCAGCATTGCGCACATCTACGACTACACGGCGACGCCCGACGCTACTTCCATACCGTGCTTGTCTGCCTCATCACGACTAAGCAGGCCGTCATCAACGACCTCTGCAGCCTCATTCCGGGTCCATGGACGCTCGTCATCAACCTCCGCGCCAACACGATGAGCGCTTTCTTCTCTTACTCGAGTACATGACGCCCGTGGGCCAAGGACAAAATGTACGGAACGTCCATATCACGATGCGTCGCGGTTACTGCCTCGTGTTTCAACTGAGTGGGACTGTCCATCGAATTCACTCGGCGATCGCAAGGGAACCTTGTGGTTTCTGGTCACATCATCGGATGATGTGAGAAGCTGATCTGTCTCATGCAGAGATCATACCGTTACATGTACATTCCACCTGCGACAGCCACGTCGGGCATCGTGGGTGTAGTCGTAGACAGGCGCAGAGATGGTCGTCGACTTAGATACTACCGCGAGAGCTCTACTCCAAAGCCATCATAAAGGACCGTCTTCTCGAACACAATATTCAGATCAATGTCCACGACAAAACTACCACCCTGCAAGAGCGTCCATTGCGTTCACCAACCCAGTCGTCGCTGACCACGTCGCTTTGCATTTTCTACGATTTAATGATGTCGACGTAGCAGAATCACGCCGCCAACCCCAGAGCTTGCATGTACCCAAGTTTCATTTGTCGACCGCCCGGATATC